>NC_052359.1:21003733-21004874 GCF_009727055.1 Benincasa hispida | reverse complement strand
CTAAGGTCGTGATAGACATGGCACGTCGCGCCAGTGTCTATCCACCACCCTTCACAACCACCGATCACATTTACTTCTGTGATCATGGCAACTAACGGTTCTTCTATCAGGTTCGCCTGACTAGCAGGACGACGCCTATTCCTACAATTTCTAACCATGTGCCCAGGTTTATTACAATTAAAGTAGAGGAACTATATCGTTTCTCCTGAAAATGGCTTCTGTTTATTCTGTTGGTTCTGATTACTGGAGCCACGGTTCTGACCTTTCCTCTTTGTCTTCTTAGGTTTTTGGTCAAGTTTTACCAAAGTAGAGGCGGGTTTCCTAGGTACTGCGTTCACCTTCTCCCTCTGGTCCTGCTTCCGAGCTTCCTCCTCGATCCTTAGCCGGGTTATAAGACTCTCCAAGGAGAACTCCTTGGTCGTATGCCTTAAAGTGTTCTTAAAATCCTTCCACAAGGGGGCAGTTTATCAATAATAACAGCAACTTGGAATTGTTCGTCTAGAGACATACCTTCAGTAATTATCTCATGGGCTATCTTCTAGAGTTCATGGGATTGGGCCTCCACGGATTTTTCATCCATCATCTGGAACTTGAGATAACGACTAACCGTATATTTCTTCGACCCGGCCTCCTCGGTGTCATACTTCTTTTGCAGGGCATCCCAGACCACATTTGTTGTCTTCATTGTACTATAGTAGTCATACAGATCATCGGTCAATCCATTTAAAAAGAAATTCTTACATAGAAAGTCTTTCTCCTCCCAGTCAGTAGATCCTTTTATCTGTTGTTCAGTTGGTTCTTCTAAAGGAACGATCGGCTTAGTGCTGGTACAAGCTTCGAATACTTTCTTGATGGTGAGGAAGAACATCATCTTTTGCATCCACTGCTTGAAGTTCGCTCCTTCGAACCGGAATGGACGATTGAGGTCAGATATCTCATTATTGCTAATGAAGGCCATTGAAGATGTGGAAACGTCTTGAAATTGTTGGAAATGACAGGGCCCTCAGAACGACGAATTGTAAATCGTCAAGGCACGGCGGTCTAGTGAAGAGCAAAACCTGCAAAACAGAAAATCGTTATAGGCTGAGTCACGGAGCTCGCTCTCTTTAAGACGTTTCGCGGCTCTGCCCAAGTGTGCAAG
>NC_052359.1:20864930-21002624 GCF_009727055.1 Benincasa hispida | reverse complement strand
GTTGGTGTTAGATGGTGAGTTCTTGCATGTTCGATGTTGTGCACATATATTGAACTTAATTGTATGCGATGGCCTAAAAGATATTAATGATTCATTGGTTTGAATTCGAGATGCTGTGAGGTTTGTTAGATCTTCTCCTCCTAGACTTGTCACATTTAAGAAGTGTATCAAAGAGGAGAACATAGATAGTAAAAGTATGTTGTGTCTTGATGTTCCAACTAGATGGAATTCTACTTATTTGATGCTTGAGACCGCTGTAAAATTTGAAAAGGCATTTGAGAGGTTAGAAGACTACGACATAGTCTACATGAATGAGGAGGAAAAACCAACCATCAGGGATTGGGAAATTGCGAGAATATTTACCAAATTCTTGTCAGTGTTCTATGAAGTAACTGTTAGGCTTTCAGGCTCTTTGTATGTTACTTCCAATACAGTCTTCCGTGAGATTAGTATTGTTCAGAATTGCATCAAAAAATATTCAAGTGCAACTGGTTCTAATGATGTGCTTTTGCAAGAAATGGCAATGAAAATGCAAGAAAAGTTTGACAAGAATTGGGGAAAAAAAATAGAACAAATTTATTCTTGTATGTTGCCTTCGTTTTGGACCCTCGTTATAAGATGAAATTTCTTTTGCATTGCCTAAATCAATTATTTGATGCTGATGTGGCAAAAGTCGTAGGAAGTAAGGTAGAAAGTGTTTTGAGAGCATTGTTCAATGGATACAATTTGTCACTATCAGTTGCTAATAAGGGTCAATCTTTATGTACCATTAAAAGTTCTCCATTTAGAACTACAACTGCAAGTGCTTCAGAGATTTTTCATTTTGATTTTGAAGATTTGGATGAAGATGATTCGCAAAGTGTGGATTCAGAAGTTGATATTTACTTACTGGAGTCTCGTGTTAAACGTGAAGATAACTTTGATATCTTAGATTGGTGGAAGGGAAATCTTCTAGACATAAGATTCTTAGCAAAATTGCACGAGATCTTTTAGCAGTTCCGGTATCCACAGTTGCTTCTGAGTTCGTATTCAGCACTAGTGGGAGAGTAATTGATCCTTTTCGTACCTCATTATCTCCAACCACTGTTGAGGCACTTGTATGTGCACAAAATTGGTTATGTTCTGAACAAATTAGCATTGGTTTATGACAATACTTGGAGGAAATTGAAGATGAAGAGGAAGGTTCGTATTTTCTAAACATATTTATNATAAAATTTTAAGTAACTAATGAAATTGTTAGGTAATCTTTATCTTATTTTAGCACAACTTTAATAGTTAATTAAAAATCAATTGGAAAGAGGAGAGATTGATGTTGGTGATGTTGTCTTGTTGTTGTTGGTTTTTGTTGTTGTGTTTGAATTTTTAGTTTAAGTAAATGATTTTCTTTTATGGTAATAAGTTCTCTCTATTTTCCCCTTTATAGATACCATCGGTCTATCCCAATGAGCTTAAGCAAGAGCAACGATTCCAATGATGATGTTGTTGTGATGCCATCACTACCACCACCACCACAAAAAGACAAAAGTGAGGAGACAGTTTCAAAGCATGCAAATGGACGAAAGAGGAAAAATTCATCCATGGTATGGGATCACTTTACTAAATGTTCTCAATATAGTGATGATGATCCGCATGCTAAATGTAACTATTATGGTATGGTGTATGCATGTCATCCTAGAAGGAATGGAAATTCAACTATGAGAATGCATATTGAACACTACTGTAAAAAAAATTCTTATCAAATTAAGAAGTCTAAGTTAGATGTAACACAAACTAAGTTGGTTTTTAAGAACAATGAGGGTATTGGAGATAATTCACAATCACATTCATCCCTTAGTTATAAGATGTTTACTATTGAGAGTGCTCGGAGACTACTTGCTGAGATGATTATTATAGATAAGTTGTCATTTAAATTCGTGGAGAACCAAGTGTTTAAAAGGTTTGTGAATGAGACTTTGACATTAGTAGAACCTAATTTTGTTCTTCCTTCTGGAAAAACAATTGCTAAAGATATTTTGAAAATTTATGATAGCACGAAAGAGATGTTGAAGGACATTTTTGTGAAAGAAGGATATAGAGTGTCACTCACAACCGATACGTGGTCATCAATCCAAAATATGAACTATTTGGTTTTGACTGCACACTTTTTTGATAAAGATTGGAAATTACATAAGAGAATTCTTAATTTCACCCAAATTGAGAATCATAGAGGGGAGACGATAGGAAAAGAGGTTGAGAAATGTCTAAAATAGTGGGGTATTGAAAAGGTTATGACATTGACAGTTGATAATGCTTCGTTAAATGATACTGCCATTGCTTATTTGAAGAAGCGTTTTAAGCATGGGTTGGTGTTAGATGGTGAGTTCTTGCATGTTCGATGTTGTGCACATATATTGAACTTAATTGTATGCGATGGCATATAAAAGATATTAATATTCATTGGTTGAATTCGAGAATTGCTGTGAGGTTAAGTAAGATCTTCTCGCCCTAGACTTGATTAGTACAACACTTTAATGAAGTGTATCTAAAATGAAAGAGAACATAGCATTAGGTAAAAGAAATGTGTATCTGATTGTTCCCAACATAGATAATCTACTTATGATGCGAGACCGCCATAAAAAGAAAACATTGAGAGTAAAGACTAACACAAGCACATACATAAAGAAAAAAACCAACCATCAGTGAATGAAAAATGCAAACACAATTCACCCCCAATTCGTCTGTCAGTATACATAAGTACAATATACCAGCCTCTTATGTTACCATACAAGAATAAAAACTAAAACGAAAAAACATTAAAAAGAATTAAAACTTTATAATGTGTTTGTATGGGTATGTGGTTGTGTATATATATATAATTCAATATGGCGCCATTATTTTGAAATATACTATTGGGTTTATTTTAATATATCTCCAATCTTCCAAGGGGTGGATAACAAAAAATTCAACATCAGAATTACACAAAGAAAACACTATTTTGATTAAACCAAAAATTTTTATATTTATTTCTTCATTTTTGCTAAACTTTAAAAAGTATTTGAAGATCAAACAGAGCTTCACTTTTTAAACCGTTCACTAGAAATTTTTATTTATTTTATTTTTTAGCTGGAATTAAGCGATTACATGATATAAGTGAAATTGGTTTCTTATAAAGAAAGAGAAAAGAAAGGGAAACCATTATGGAATAGTTCTAGGCTTTCTCTAAACAAAAAGGGAAAAAATGAAGGCTAAATTTCTTTTTCTTTTCTTTTTTTTTTGTTTTTAATTAATTTAGGATTTTGATAGGTAATCTGGAAGAAAATTTGAAAGCAATAAACTGAATAAAACATAAATTGTTTTTAATGTTTTTCCAAATATGTATTTTAATAATAGATTTAAATGTGTATATAAATTTAAAACAATGGTTGCAAAATGTGTTTAAAATATATTTCATAAACTATAAAAGTAGTTCTTTTCTTTATTTAATAAACCATCGCTAAATATTAAAATAAGTTGTTTATATTCAACCTAATTATAATTTAATGTTAAATTAATTTTAAAATATAAGATAAGTTTATAATATGGAATACTAATTTTTTATTATTATATATATATGGTACGTACATACATATATATATTCACCAAAACTCAATAAACAATAAATATAATCACATTACCTACCAAATGCTACAAACTATTGCTGTGAAAAATATTTGCAGATAATGGACTCACACTATAGATATAGGTGAAGGAAACTCTATTTAACAGAGAAACCTTTTTTGAGCGAGAATAAGTGGGAATCGCTCCAAATTCTTCATTGTGATTGAACGCATACATTTACATCATACAAGAACAGATTATGCATAAAATCTTAATTACAACATGCTTTGAAATAAAAAAGAACAAAAGGATCAAGAGGGGGACTATAACCTTGAAGAATTCATTCTTCAAGTAAATCCCTCGAACGAAACTCGTTCCACGAACGCGTCGAACAACTCGAACACTCCTCGAACGAGCAGCAAGTAAAAACTCAATCTCAAACCAACCGGGACACTACCACTTAGTAAACCTTGGTATTCTCGTTGTGAGAATACCAGGAGTGGGGGCTTCTGGCTAATTTGGTTAGAGGGGAAGTTTAGAAAAGTTTGAGAAGGAGATGAATGAGTAGAACAAGGCTTCGTAGAGGTTGATCGAGAGTGATGTTATGTGTAACTATCTTCGTAATACATCTCCGTGAGATTAGTAATTGGTTCGTAATCTACTAAAAATATCAATGCAACTGTCTAATGATGTGCTTTTGCAAGAAATGGCAATGAAAATGCAAGAAAAGTTTGACAAGAATGGGAAAAAAAATAGAACAATATTATTCTGTATGTTGCCTTCGTTTTGGACCCTCGTTAAAATGAAATTTTTGCATGCCTAAATCAATTATTTGATGCTGATGTGGCAAAAGTCGTAAAGTAAGGTAGAAGTGTTTATAGAGCATTGTTCAATGGATACAATTTTCTATCTATTTGCTAATAAGGGTCAATCTTTATGTACCATTAAAGTTCTCCATTTAATACAACTGCAAGTGCTTCAGAGATTTTTCATTTTGATTTTGAAGATTTGAAGAGAGATCGCAAATGTGGATTCAGAAGTTGATATTTACTTACTGAGTCTCGTGTTAAACGTGAAGATAACTTTGATATCTTAGATTGGTGAAGGGAATCTTCTAGACATAAGATATCTTCAAAATTGCACGAGATCTTTTAGCAGTTCCGGTATCCACAGTTGCTTCTGAGTTCGTATTCAGCACTATGGGAGAGTAATTGATCCTTTTCGTACCTCATTATCTCCAACCACTGTTGAGGCACTTGTATGTGCACAAAATTGGTTATGTCTGAACAAATTAGCATTGGTTTATGACAATACTTGGAGGAAATTGAAGATGAAGAGGAAGGTTCGTATTTTTCTAAACATATTTATATATATATATATATATATATATATATATATTAACATATTTATTCATATATTTATTATAGTAACTACTAACAAGTTTATGATTTGTTTCTTAGTTTTCATAACGAGATTGAATGGAGCGGCAAATGCAAAAAACAAGGAGAAGAGAGAATTATGATTGACAAGCAAACAAATTTGGTATTGATTGGACTTTTGGAATTCAGCACTAGTGTTTAGCTTGTTATTTGCTTTTATGTGACTTAAACTTTGAAGGTAGTTATTTGAAATTTGTGTATTGTGTACTTTGGAGAACTTTTTAGTTTTTAACTTTTTATTGTAGTCATTTGGATTGATATGTTTTTATGAGTTATTGTGGATTGATATTTAAGAAATTTGTGTATTGTGTACTTTGGACATGTTCTTATTATGGATTACTGGATTGATATTTAAATTATGTTTAGTATAAAAAAGAGAATATACAAATTTCAAAAAAAGGAACAAGAAAAATAAAAGGCAATTTAAATTATGTGAAAAATTGGTAAAAAAAAAAAAGAATATACAAATTTCAAAAAAAGGAAGAAGAATTCACTCCTGTATCTTCCAAAAGGAAAAGAGAGAGTGGAAGGAAGAAGGAAAATAAAATGAAGAAGAAACAAAAAAAAAAAGTTAAAAATAGGCAATAAAAAAAATGAAATCGAACCGAACTGAATAGAACCGGTTCGGTTCGGTTTGGTTGGAATCGCATAAAGGGTGTGGTTCGGTTTCATGTATAAATAAAATCGGTTCGGTTCGATTTGACCTCTAAACCGAACCAATGCCACCCCTAGTTCCCTCTAGTTTTGAAAGTTAAATTTGCACCCAACACGCTGTCTTGAAGACAATTATTCGCTCTGCACGGGTTGCAAGCAGACTACAACATTTGTCTCAATAGGATACAACGACTAACTCCGGTAGAACCGCAACCTCAAACTACTCGGATCTTACTTCTCTTGGATACTTGCTCTCAACTCAACTCAAGAACAAAAGAAAGAAAGAAAGAAATGAGAGAATTCTTCAATTTGGAATGAGATACTACAAATGAAGAACCGTGTTGCAATTTATAGGCTAGCAACTTAGTAACTCTCCAAAATACAAAATAAAATCAAATAAATATAAAAATTGAAACATTTGTCAAATTTAACTCAATTGAGTTGTTACTTGACAAAAATCAAACACAGCTCATTCAAATTGAAGAAACTACAAATTTAACTTTTATACATGTTAAATTTGTACATGAAACATCATTGTAATTTGAAGTTTCAATCCAATTTCAAAGTTTCTAAACAATGAATTTAATCTACACAATTAAATTCATTTTATGTTTCAAATCTTGACCAAACCTTCACTTTCTTTCACTATATATATTTAACAACATTTTCTTCCTTGTGTAGGTTTTGAAAAGAAAATTGTTTTTTGGGAAGTCCATGATGACATGAAACTTCCTTTACATGCTTCTTTTGCTATTAAATATCATTACATATATTTACTAAATGGGTAAAAAAGAGCTCAAAAGCTAAATTGAGCTAGCTATTTATGTAAAATAATAAACATTAAGATGTTTGTGTAAAAAAAAAAAAAACAGACAATTGTGCAATTAGACCTATTTATTTAAGTTGTATGTGTAGAATTTTTTTTTTTCAAGGTTGACTCAATCCAACCTAAATTACGTATATATTAATAAAATATATATACACACAGATATTATTTTATATGTATGTGTGTATATATATATGTGTATATATATATATATGTGTGTATATATATGTATATATGTGTATATATATGTATATATGTGTATATATATATGTACAAAGTATATGTGTATATACATATATGTGTGTATATATATATATATGTATATACACATATGTATATATGTACAAAGTATATGTGTATATATATATACACATATGTATAATTTGTGCATTTTTAATGTTTTTTTTTTTCGGAATGTTTGTCTTTGTTCAAAGTTTGTATTAGATACCATGGATATTTGATATTTATCATTTGATTTTTATGAAATTTTAGTTATTAGACATATATTGAAGATTAATTTAAGTATTTTAAAGAATATTTGTAATACATAGTAGAATAAGAGAAAAAATCTAAAAATATATTACATATTTAAAATATTTGCAAATATAGATGAGTTGACTAGTCAATCTTTTTTTTTTTTTTTTTTTATTCTTTCCTTTATCCGATTTTTACTTCTTTCCTATATTTTTTTTTATTTTCTTTCATATCCTTCTTTTTTCTTTCTTTTTTTCTTTTTTTTTTTAATTTTCTTTTCTTTCTTCGGGTTTTGCTTATTCCTTTTTCTTATTTTTATTTTCTTTCTTCAGTTCTTGCTTATTCCTTTTTTTTTTTTTCCCTTTCTCCAGTTTTTGCTTCTTTCCTTATCTTTTTTTATTATTATTTTATTTTCTTTTTTCCTCCGATTTTTTGCTTCTTCCCTTTCTTTTTCTTTTTTCTTTTATTAGTTTTTCTTTCATTTGTCTGGTTTTTGCTTCATTTTTTTTCTATTTAATTTTCTTTCATTTTTTCAATTTTTGCTTCTTCTCCTTCTCTTATTTTTAAAAGTTTTCTTTCCTTTATTTGAATTTTTTCTTCTTCCCTTGTTTTTCACAAGAATTATGAAGCTAAAATCCGTACGCAGGACTTGAAAGTATTCAATTCATAATTGACTTAACACCAACAAGCCAATCATCAAGTTTGATTATTATAACAAATAATAAATATAAATAGCAAATGTAAGTCTATCAGTGATAGCCGCTAATATTTTCTATCATTGATAGCTTAATCTTTGATTATATTTTCGTAGTTAATAGCCACTTATAAAAATCTATCATTGATAGCCAACTTAGTGAATTTAATTAATAAAGTTGAATCTCGAATGAAAATGTAAGTGGAATGCCTAGAAGTTATCACTAATAGCATGTTTATCAGTGATAGAAATTATCATCAAAAAGAAAATGGACTTATAAATGTTTGGGAAGGACAAGAAAAGGGAAAAAAAGGTATTCAGTGGCTATGATTGATAGAAGCTACTATTGATAGCATGTTATTAGTGATAGAAGCTAACACTAATAGCATGTTATCGATGATAGAAGCTACCTGATAGCACGTTATCAGTGATAGAAGCTACCACTGATAGCACGTTCTCGGTGATAGAGAACTATCACTGATAGCATGATATCAATGAGATCATTGATAGCATCTTATTAGTAATGTTATCAGTGAAAGAACCTATCACTGATAACCACAATATGAGTGATGTTAGTGATATCAGTGATAAAACTTAGGTGATATCTATATATCGAGTTTCTTTCAAAGGTGATAACCAATCATAGAAGTCTACCATTGATAGCTTTAAGTGTTAATATTTCAAAGTTGATTCTAATTGATGAAAGTCTATCAGTGATAACAACTGATAGTTGTTATCAGTGATAGCCATGATAGAAGATTACTAGTGATAACTACTATGGTAATCAAAGTTGTTGGTCTTCTTTCAAAGTTGATCCCTATTTATAAATCTATCATTGATATCCACTAATAGCCTTAAGTAATAATATTTCAACGTTGATTTCAATTGATGAAAGTGAATCAATGATATCTACTAATAATTGATAGCAAATTAAAAGCTAATATTTCAAGATTGTATTAATTTTTCTCAAATTGAAAGCTATCGCTGATAGCAACTATCATTGATAACAATTGATAGAAGCTGATAGCAGCTATCAGTGATAATCACTGATGGCTGCTATCAGTGATAGCTTTTAATTTGAGAAAACCGGGAAGAAGCGAACAAAATGGTGGCTAGACATTGGTTTTTAGTCTTTTACCATTTTTTGATCTATATATGCAATTATTTTATCCTTCTACTACATATTCTATTATTTTATGCTTGAATTCTATTTATGCAACTAAACCTATTTTAAATTGATAAGAAGAAGAAAAAAAAAACAAACAATCCAACCCATTACAACTCAAATTTTAAGGGTTTGGTTGGAGACCCTCTTATGTTCTTTTGGGTTGCCAACTTGACTAACCCGAGTTTTTGGGATGATAAAAAAAATCGCACAAACTCAACCCACCAACCCATTGCACCCTTATTTTCTAGAAATAAGTTAGAGTATATTTGCTAAATGCATGAACAAGACAATTTATATGAGATATCGTCTTATATATTGAACAATATATGCTATGTATATTTACACTTTTTAGTATATTTGTAAACACATCAAAAAATAAACCATGACATATGTGATGTATATTTACATTTTTTAATCTATTACCAATATATTCGACATATTCTTAAGATCTTAAGGGAGAAGTAATCGATTTTTAGCTAGAAATATGAAAGAAAATAAACCAAATCTCCTAAAATGAAGTAAACATTAATTTGGCATTAAATGAATATCCGAAATTAATAAATTGGAAAACAAAGTCAAATTTCAAAAATGATGTTAATAAGGAAAGAATTAAATATCTTGAAAATTTATTCATGAGAGATAATGTAATTAATGATATTTCAAATTATTTTTTTTATATAATTAATACCATATCTGGAAATAATATAATTTTTTATTTTCAAATATTTTTAATTTAAAAGATGAGAGAAAATCTACTAAACAGTAAAAATGTTCTAAAATATTTATAAAATCTAGTTATGAAATATTAGTAAATTTTAGGACATTTGTGAAGTGTTAGTTATGTAGTAGGCTAATTCTCTAAATCTTTCGAAAAAAAATATATATTCAACCTAAGACCCAACCTAATCCGACAAAAGTTGAAAAAATTTAATCTAATTCAACCCAAAAACAAAACTAACCGAACACAACTCTTATAGTTTGGGTTGAGTACGTAGACATCGTATTTAGTCCGGTTCAATTTTAAATCACGTTTTAACTCATTTTTAGTAATTTTTCCCTATTAATGATTTTTTTGTTTGTTGGTTTTTTTTAATAAATGGTTTGAAAACATATATTTAGTTTTCTTAAGAAAGAACATATATTGAAAAAGTAAAAGGAAAAATATAAAAAAGATAATAAGAAAACAAAAAAATTTACTTATTATTTTATATTTAAAAAATTTAAAAAAAAAAAAAAAAAAAAAAAAAAGAAGAAGAAGAAAAAAAAAAAGAAAATATATCTCACACGTCTCAACTAACTTCCTACTCCTCACACTTCTTCCCCACAACTTCCTCACTCCAAAAATGGAGTTTTCTGAAATTAGTTTCCTCTGCCATTAGTATAAATAGGAGAGTGAATAGTGACAATAAAGGGGGGAGGGGAGATCAGAGTGAAACATAAAGAGAAGAAATGAAACGGTAGATAAAAGGGTAAAAGGGTAGAGATAGAGATAAAGAGGTGATGATATACATTGAAGGAGAAAAAAGATTTGGACTTCGGAGGAAGTTTCTTTGTCTAAGAAACCATAGTGAGGATATGTTTCGACACCCCATTTCGACGAAAATCAACCTCCAACGAATACCCAAGGATTCACATCTCCTCCGATGAGTTTCCTATCAATGTGCACGACCTCTAGCAAGCAACCATCTGCGGCGCACGCTCTTGATGAACAACGATGAGGTTGACGATTCCTTGAACGACGCCTGACGCTGGTAGTATCAGCCTCCATGGTGAGGAAGAAGAGGCGAAAGAAGAAGAGAAAGATGTTGAAGAGAGGAAGAAACAGAGCATTGTCTTCGATTGAATTGCTTCATTCAGACTTACCATCAGGAAATTAGAGGACATGGTTCTCGTATCACTAGGCTCTTCACTTTGAACCCTTAATCAATTGTCGATTCCAATAAACCATATGCTAAATTTTGGATGGGAACTCATGATTCTGTACCCTCGTTTATAATTCCCGCTATTGTTGAGGATAAGGAAAGATCCAAATGGTTTGAGAAGGTGATGATGGAGAGAATATGGAAAGGAGAGAGATGCCACATCATTAAAATTAATCGTAAATTATTATTTTATTTTATTTTATTTTATCAAATAAGCTAGTTGACTCATCATTTAACTATCACATCATCTTTCTGTTAGTCAACTAACAGTCCAAGAAGCTTTGGAGAGCATTTAGAACTATTTCTTAAACTATAGGGACCAAAGTGTTCATTTTGAAACTTCAAGGACCAAATAGACATCAACTTCAAACTTCGGGGATTAAAAGTGCATTTTGTCCAATCTCAAATCTCATACATCAACAACTCATATTTCTACTCGTTAGACCAAGTTTATTTCACCTACACACTAAATTAAATTGAACTCTTTGCTAGCATCAACAAATGCCTTTCGTTTTTTTTCACTCTTGCTCCCTCTTTTTCTTATTGCTCATTATGTGTAACCAAATGCTTGGTTGCAAATTCACATAATAAAACAAATATGTCAAAAAAACCTACTTGTTTTTGGAACAAAAGAAAGAGAGAGTTAGAACTTCGATATGAACAAATAGAACGATATATATTGTGGGGCTCCTTAGATCTTATACATGATGGATATATAGATCCTAAAAGGAGAGATATCAAATGGATAAAGAATGAGAGAAAAATAAGAAGTAAATGAGATACAAAAGAAATAGGAGAAAAAGGGAGGGAACAAAATATTTACTTAACAAGGACTAACTAAGAGCATCCAGTTTCAATTTTCTATGTTCAACAAGTTTCAATTGCAAAAAGAAATAGACAGAAATTGATAGGCTCAATGCCAAGAACATTTCTTCCCACCTAGAAAGAACTATTGAAATCCAATCAAAGAAAGCATAAGACTCACATCCTCCCAAATAAATCTCTCGAATTAGCCGTCGTAGTGTTCTACGAGAGCAGTCTTCACCAATCCATCCAAAAAACCAATCTCCGGGAGTTACTATGGAGAGGATGATGGAGTTATGCTCTAATGGAATTATAGAATTATGGAGATGATTGAGTTACCCACTAGGAATATTATGCTCTAACGAACGCAAACGTCTAGAAGAACTGTGGAGAAACTTTACAAAATAAAAAGGGTCTTTGCAAATTGATTAAAATAGATCGCAAAATAAGAAAACAAATCTAAAAATATAACAACTCTTTAAAATATTTGTAAATATGGAAGTGTTAATCAGTCAATCTTTGAGTTTTTTCTAATTTTTAATTTTTCCCTTTCTTGTCTTATTACATGTCTTCTTCCCTTTCATTTTTTATTTTCTTTGCTTTTCTCCTGCTTTTTTTATTTATCATTTCTTTCTTTCTTTTTTTCTTTTTTTTCTTTCCTTTCTCCGATTTTTTTAACTTTCTTTCATTTATCTGATTTTTTTCTTTCCTTTCTCCGATTTCGTTATTTTCTTTTATTTCTCCATTTTTTTAATTTTCTTTCCTTCTCTAGTTTTTGCTTCCATCTCTCCGATCTCCTCATCTCTCCAAACATTTTCCAATACTTGAAAGTGTCCAATTCATAAGTGACTTAATACCAACAAGCCAATCATCATGTTTCGAAACTTTAAATATAAATAGCAAATGAAAGGATTTAAAAAAGAAACTATTTTTTTTGTACTCAAATTTGCACAACTTTTAGAAACATTTCTTAAAATTTTGAAATAAGAAACGATAATAGTTATTAAACAAATTTATTCTCAAAAAATGAGAAATGAGCACATCATCAAACAGGCCAATAGTTTTTTTTTTTATAGGACTTATTATGAAGTCTATCAATAATAAACTTGAAAAAATGACATAGATGGCCCAAAATGAAGGGCACAAATTGAAATATTTGTGTATTTGTGTATCGTAATATTTGTGTACTGGTAATATCAATTATTAGTGTTATCAGTGGTAGAACTTAAATAGATATCAGTCATATTCATGTGTTAGTGATCTCAAACTTAGGTAGATATCAACGATAGAAGTTTATTATGTTGGGGTTGATGCCCTAAACTCTTGTAGGGTCCTGTAGTTTGTAAGCACATGTATGAACAAACGCTTGTGATGTAATAATATGAGATATTTTCTTCACTGTTCTCTATGAAATATGAGATATTTTATTTGCATTTACCATAAAACAATAAACTAAGATCCCTAGTTGTCGTTGTAACTTAAGCATATACGTGGAGACATACAAGTGGATCATGTCTTAAGTGATAACCTAAATGGTCTGTAGTATATGGATATAGAAAGAAAACCTTATTCTGATTGTAACGACCCGACCCCTTAGGACTTAAGTTAGGCCGTTACTAAATACATGCATGTATGAAACTTTAAACGACACTCTTTTATGGTGAAATAAAATGCTAAATAAATAAGGTAAGTGCAAAAGACTTTCATTAAATTCAAATATTAAAAACAACAATAGGATACCCATACATCATAAATGATAATAAATAAGTTTGAAAACGATTCTTAATAGTAAGTTTCAAACATTAAAACTACAAGTTAAGAAAACCATGAAAAGAAATCTAAATCTCATGAGCGGAAGCATAAAACTAGTCCCAGTGGCTCGATCACGAATTCTACTTGTCCATTGTCGGTGTATCTCTACCTTTACCTAAAACAACAATATCAGAAAGAACGAGCATAAAATACTCAGTAAGTAACCTCACTACTGGGGTCAGGTTAGGCATCTATGTCCTCTAGATGCCTACCTCTAGTGGGAACATATAAATTGTCCTAGTCCTCATGGGACACATACATACATGAAAAACTGAGTTCTATCCTACTGTAGCTAAATATGCCCACTACCTCTGGTGAATCTCGAAGGAAACACAAACTGGTGAATCTCGAAGGAAACACAAACTGGCGAATCCCGAAGGAAACACAAACTAGCGAATCCCGAAGGAAACAAAAACTGGCGAATCTCGAAGGAAACACAAATCTAGTGGGCATTCTAACTAATCAGTAAAATCACTATCATAGGCTCGACACCATAATTATCACAATGTGGTTCTATGACATACATATATACTTCAACATCATGGCTCTACAACATACACACATGCCTCAATATCCACAGATCACATACAACCTCATGGAATCAAATATCATCTCATGCTAACATTCAAGTATCTATGTGCACAAATACATCTTTTAGATCCTCAACCAAGAACATGCATCGGTTATACTAAACTATCAGTTCATCATGCTATCATTTTGCCATAACATTCATCTATCATGCTAGCATACATCCAGTGTCTGGCCCGTGGGCAGTTCCAGTAGTGAGATTACTTATCTCGAATCGCAAACTCTAGAAACTAGCAAGCTCAACCTCTTTCTTGCCCAATGAAACCTTGAATCAAACCAAATTAACAAAAAGCAATAACGAAATTTTAATCTTTAAACACAGTTTCAAAACCACCAATTCTAAACCAAAAGCTTCTCAACAACTTACCAAAAACCCACAGGATCAAACTTAAATCGCCCAAAACAAAGGCACCAGGAAACCTCAAGATCCAAACTTAACACCCAAACATCATGGCAAATTATTTTAGACCGCAGTCCAGGGTTCAGTCAAACTTAAGTCGAGTAATTCATAAACATACAACATGCTTAATGTCACAATCGCTCTTTCGGAAGCTTCTCTTAGCGATTGTGCGGCACTTGTTCCCGCTCACGAACAAGTAGACCAACTCGATTACGGACTGCCGATGGCACACACCGAGTGCCTCTTGCAACCTCCACCCGTTTTAGGGAAAACGGTTTTAGAAAACGGGTTTAGAGAAAAGGTTTTCGTAAGAAGATTTATGAGTGTGAATAAGAAAGAAAGATTGTAGTAGACTAGAAAGCAATAAGCAACAACAACGGCTTTATAGAGTACTACTATCCGGGTATAGAGGAAATGATGGTTAGTCTTATCCCATATAGTGCATTCTGAACAAAAAGCCAACTGGCGCCCTTGCATATGCAAAAGGGCGAGTGGTCACTTACAATGAAAATGTAAAGAAAGCAAGCTAACTAAACTAATACAATACAGGACATGAAAATATGCTAGAAGGGGTTGGATTGGGCATGCGGCCATGGGCAACAGGCCCTGGACAAGCATGACCGTTACATTCTCCCCCACTTAATTGGTTAACGTCCCCGTCAACCGACCTTGTTCAAAACCTGCGATGGCGGAGCTGCATTCTTTCAAGTCTTCGGCCCGCTCCCAACTGATCTCTTCATCGGGGAGATCCTCCCATTTCACCAAGAACTCTGTCAGTTCTCGTCTGGGTCTTCCACTACGGCGCGTACGTTTACCACCAGATTTGTGCAACTTCTTCTCAGACAAACTCTTCATCGTGACTGATGGGCGCCTTAGCATGTTCCGCTGTCCATCCTCGGTTTCGGGATGATAGGGCTTCAGGAGGTTCACACCGATACAGAATGAATCTTCATCCATGAGGGTAACTGAACCCTATATGAGGTTCTCCCGACCTTTCAATTACCTCCACTAGACCTTCATATTTCCTTACTAACCGTTGGTCTCTCTGGCCTCGGAACTGAAACTGTCCCGGTCGTAGCTTGATCAGGACCTTGTCCCCAGCTTGAAACTCAAGGGCCTCTGCTTCTTACCAGCCCATTTCTTCACTCTCCTTGATGCTCTTTCTAGGTAGGCGCGAGCTATCTCAGGGGTTTTGCTCCACTCTTTAGTGAAGTTATGTGTCTGAGGACTTTTGCCTGCATAAGGGTGGTCCACCAAGTGTGGCTGAGTGGCTATCTGTTGCACCACTTCGAGGGCCGCCTTTCCGATCCGCGGAACTCTGCTGGCTATTGAAGCTAAGCTGAGCCACACCTAACAACTCGTCTGACTGTTTCCGACGCTCAGCCAATTCGGGCGGGGCCATCTGATATGCCTTCCTGGCAGGCGGCTTTGCCCTGGCAAACAACTCAACCTCATGGTCAATCCCCCTTCGTGGGGGTAGGGACTTGGGCAAGCTTTTCGGCCTGACGTCCCGATACTCTTCCAAGACAAATAGATTGTCTTGGGGGATCTCCTCTTCAGTGGACTCAACCGATTCTACTGGGATGGTCATGAACGTGGGTTCGTCGTGGGCCGAGCCCTCTTCAATTGGAGGGCTGAGATCATTCTCACTCCATTTGGCCGCTTGTTACTGGCTTGGACTACGGTCGGTGTAGATCCGGTAATGACTAAGCATTGGCGAGGGGCACTGGTATGACTTTATGTTCAAGTAGGAATTCCATCCCCAGTACCACATCGAAATCATCCATCTTGACAATCAGAAGTCGACGAGGCCCTTCCAGTCTCCTAACTTTACCGGAGTTCTCTTCGCTATCCCAAAATCGGTAGGGCTGCGGAATTCACAGCTTTCATCTTTCCTGCATCTCTTTCCCAATTCAAGTTCAGGCGGCGAGCTTCCGTTTCTGCCATGAAGTTATGGGTAGCCCCAGAGTCAACCATAGTGGTTTTGGCCGATCTTTGGTTGACCCAAGCGTCCACATACATGAGACCTTTCTCTAGTGCTCCGTCGCCTTTCCCATATCTCTTCTGGAGTGCAGACAGGAATTTCAATGCCCCACATTCTGGGATTCTCAATTCCTGCCGCTGGCTCGGTTACCGTCTCCTCTAGTTCGGCCTCGTCTCCGGAGGTAGAGGTTAATGTGGCTTGGAAAGCATTGAACGCAGTTTGATTTGGACATTCACGCGCCCTGTGTGGCCTCTACATATGAAACAAGACAGGGGGCGATTGTGATTGTTATCTGTTGTGGCGACCCCCGCCAGTTGTTTCCTGATCTCGGTTGGGATGATTTACGGTCCCCCCTGTGTTCTTGTCTCCTCCCCCAGGCTGGGAGGACTGGAACGGCTGTTTCTGTTTTCCTCATTTGAGGAAGTTGATTGCTTCCTCACATCTTGTGAGTCAGTGCTAAGGTCGTATGATCGTTCAGCTGCCGCATAGGCAGAGGGGAGATTCTGTACTCTCTGTTCGTATAGTTTTGCTTTCGCCCACGGTTTCAGCCCCTCCACAAAGCAAAAGACCTTGTCTTTTTCGGACATATCTCGTATGTCCAACATGAGTCTTGCAAACTGTTTACGTAGTCCCTGATGTTACTTGTTTGCTTTAGCTCTCTGAGTTTTCGTCGAGCCAAGTCTCAACATTTTCAGGGAAGAACTGCGAACGAAGTTCTTGTTTCAATCTATCCCAAGTATCAATAGTGCAACGTCCTTCCTGTATGTCTGTAAATCGTGATCTCCACCACAGTTTGCATCTTCAATTAGAGCATCGTTGCTATTGTGACTTTCGACTCTTCAGTCACTGTGTTCGTCGCCTTGAAGTATTGCTCAAGGTCGAAGATAAAATTTTCCAGGGCTTTCGCTTCTCGCACCCCACAGAAGGGTTTCGGTTCTGGGATTTTTATTCGGCTTACTGCAACTGCGCGCCCCAAGGTGGGCTTGGTTCCCTACCGCTTGGATGGTGAAATTCACCTCGCACTCACATCCGCTATCTCGGCTCTGACGACATCAGGGCCGATCGAAAGTCTTCAAATAGGTCGGTTACCATCTGAAGTATTGCTTTTTGGGAGTGTCCAGCTCTTCGACACGCTCCTCTATGTGGGCAACAGAACCCGAGGAGCTATCGCCTCGTTCAAAGTTGCCGGACCGTACTGTTTTGGTCTCGAGGGTCTCTACCTCATCATCAATTCTCTGACGGGATATCCGTCTGGCGGCCTACCACCGCATCAATTCCATCGGCTTTCTCGGCAACTTCTTGTAGCCGAGTCTCAAGGAAACGAACATTATCTGGGACCTCTCTCAGGTAGAGCATTTGTTCTTCCATCTCTACCAATCTGTCCACATGGGACTCGTTCAGGTTCTTCGTCGCCGACATTGATCACTGATCTTCCCTCTATAAGCCAACTTGGCTCTGATACCAACTGTCACAATCGCTCTTTCGGAAGCTTCTCTTAGCGATTGTGCGGCACTTGTTCCCGCTCATGAACAAGTCAGCCAACTCGATTACGGACTGCCGATGGCACACCGAGTGCCTCTTGCAACCTCCACCCCCGTTTTAGGGAAAACGGTTTTAGAAAACGGGTTTAGAGAAAAGGTTTTCATAAGAAGATTTATGAGTGTGAATAAAGAAAGAAAGATTGTAGTAGACTAGAAAGCAATAAGCAACAACAACGGCTTTATAGAGTACTACTCCGAGTATGAGGAAATGATGGTTAGTCTTATCCCCATATAGTGCATTCTGACAAAAAAAGCCACTGGCGCCCTTGCATATGCAAAAGGGCGAGTGGTCACTTACAATGAAAATGTAAAGAAAGCAAGCTAACTAAACTAATACAATACAGGACATGAAAATATGCTAGAAGGGGGTTGGATTGGGCATGCGGCCATGGGCAACAGGCCCTGGACAAGCATGACCGTTACACTTAACAACCACATGAGTTTAAAGCCTTACCCTTCACCAAGATTCGTCAACTACACCTTTAATCAGCTGGATGACAACTTCAACAACCTAAAATTTTGCCTTAACATCCAAATACGATGAGTACCACAAATCAAGGCCAAACTCTAGTGACTGTTCAAAATCCTCAAGAAATCCAATCAAAAACAATTTACACTTACCCTTAATCCAAGATTCTCTTGAGATCACGCAGTGGCGGCGAGTGAACTCAAGCGATGGCTGAGGCTTCGACGAGGACGAAAAACTTCGATGGCTGAATGTGGATGGCTGGCTGGGGTGTCGAACGGCCTCACGGAGGCTGAGACCCGAGCGAGGCGCGTGGCTGGACGGCATCAAGCAACGGCTGGACAATTCCACTTGCGGGCGATCTGGCGTGAGGGTTGGGCAAACAAATACGGGCGGTTGACGTTCTGGCTTGGTCGACGGCGAGAGAAGGTGGCTTCGACAACGGGACGACAATGTGTGGCTGGGTCTAAGCGTCGAGAGGAGAAACGACGTGAAGGAGGGGCGAGCGAAAGCGAGGGTTTGGGGGGGGAGAGGGGGGTCCCGTGGAAGAAAGTAAAAAAGAAGGGGGTCCGCACGTGTGAACCGAGAGAGGAGAAAGGAAAGAATAAATAAATAAAATATTAATAAAATAAATTTTTTTATTTTATTTTTATTTTATTATATTTTATTTTATGTTACTAAATCCTTCTCCCCAACAACTTCCAATTCAAAAAGAATTTAATTAACTCCCTTAAAAATGAAAATAATTCCTGACATTAATTTCAAACATAAATTTTCAACTTTAAATAATTAAATTCTAGCAATCACACTTAAAAGTCTAAAATTCCAAGAATGCCCTCAATTAAGGGAAATTACTGAAATTAAATTACTAACAAAATTTGGGGTGTTACATTCTTCCCCACTTATGGAACTTTCGTCCTTGAAAGTTTACTCCTGGAACAGATCGGGGTATTGGGCCCTTATCTCACCCTCTCGCTCCCAAATGGCTACCTTGAACTAATGATTCTGCCCCAGGACTTTCATAAATGCTATCTCCCTACAGCGTAATGTCTTTACCTCTCTTACGAGAATTTCAGCAGGCTTCTCCTCGTAACTCAAGTTGTTATTCAACTACAATGGCTCCAAGTCAACTACGGGACAAATCCGTCACATACTTCCTCAACATCAAAACGTGGAAGACATTATGAACTGAAGACAGTGCTGGAGGCAATGCCAATTGGTAAGTTACAAGGTCAATTCATTCCAATACCTCGAAAGGCCTAATAAATCTCGGACTCAGCTTCCCTTTTCTACCAAACCTCAGAATACCTTTCATGGGTGCCACTTTTAAGAATACTTTCACACCAGTCTCAAATTTTAGGTCCTTATGCCTTACATCGACATAGCTCTTTTGTCTGGTCTAAGTTGTTTGCATACGAGTCCTGATCTTCTGTATTTCCTCATTCGTGGTCTGCACTAGCTCAGGTCCTAGAATTTTCCTCTCTCCTACCTCATCCCAACACACAGGAGACCTGCAACTTTTCGCGTAAAGGGCTTTAAAGGGGACATCCTAATAGTAGGCTAGTAGCTGTTATTATAAGCAAATTCCATCAAATGTAGGTGAGCACCCTAGCTTCCTGGAAACTCTATGGCACAGGCACGCAACATATCTTCCAATATCTAATTCAAACATTCTATCTGCCCATCAATCTATGGGTGAAATGCTGTACTCAAATCCAACCGAATTCCCAATGTTGTCTAAAGACTCTTCCAGAAGTTAGACGTGAAACAAGGGTCTTTGTTTGACACAATGGACACAGGCACTCCGTGCAATCTCACCACCTCGTTCATGTATATCTGTGCCCATTTATTTACTAAAAAAGTAGACTTTCCAAGTATGAAATGTGCTAATTTATTAAGTCTGACTACCACAACCCAAATCACAGTGAAACTCTTTGCTGTCCAAGGCAACTTTCACTTCTAAAAAGCATTCAAGGCAAGGGAGGATGACATAGCCAGGTCGTAGGGGAATGTCGGGGCCATCAGGGGCCAAATTTGGATTCTGAATCCTGGTCCGAATCCTGAGCTTGGGGCATTACACTGGTGACACTAAGGATACGACCCGCTTTGTAGATAGTTAAAAGTGTTGTGATGTGCTACAGATGATCTGATCCTGATCATTCATGTGGAGACATGCAAGCAAGGGTGTCCTATACAAAGGAGTTTATATAAGACCGGGCCATGAAGTGTTTAGTCTCGTTATATAATGTCGTTCATGACAAAGACTTTCATTTCACTAGGATGATCAAAGGTAACATGACCTTAATCCTGAGTGAGTTTGGAACTCCTGCCTATGAGGGCGGTCCTTTGATTTGCATGGGTGCGAGTGGCCAGATTGCCGACTTAAACCTACTACTTTGGGGATTCGTCTGATCGAGGAGCTGACAACTCAGCTACACAAGATGGAATTCACTCCTTCTATGAAGCAGGGGTAAGTAGATAGATTCCTACCTTAAGGGCGGATTCCGGGGCTTGAACGATGTGGCACCATACACATTCTCATGGTCCGAGAGGTGTCCACTCATAATAGAACTATGTTGTATTTTTTATTAGAGGAATCAATGGTATTTAAGGAGTTAGATGTAACTACAGGGGAAAAACGGTAAATTGGCCAACTGTACTTACGAGTATCTGTGAAGAGTAATCATACTATTGATTGGTTATATCTGATGGACACACAAATATATCTATAGTGAGAAGTGTGCAACTATCGGTCTTTAATGGAGTGTCCAACAGTTAACGGATGGTGGATATCGTGACTAAACAGTTTAGTCAGCTATTCACGTATCGTTGGAGCTTCAAGCTATAGGTCCATAAGGTCCCTTTTGTAGCTCAATGGATTCAAGTTGAGAATCAGTTTTTGGGTCAATATGAATGGTTCAAATTGACAAGAGGGAATTTGATTATATATGATATAATTAAACTAGTTCAATTATATGTGATATAGTAGACATGATGTTTGAGATATATTATTTGGAGGATTTTGATATAAATATGATTTATATTAAGTAAACGAGAAAAGAACTATGGTTTAAATGTTACATATGATGTGATATTAAAACTATAAATTATAAATATAATATGATAAGTTAATTATTATATTTATTTATAATTAAAACAATTATACGATAATTGTAGGCGGTTTCTCCTTTAACCGTGCGTGAAGTGGGAGGTTATATTCAGTTTTCATAAGTGAAGGATAAAATGAAAAATGTTTTCATTTTGTAAATGAATCACTTCATTAAGTACACTGTTAATTATTTAGCTCATGAGAGACTACACGACAACCTTCAAGTGTTTGTCTACATGATCGTGTACACGCGCCTTTGACTAAACGGTAGTATAGCATTTTACTAAACGATCGTGTAGCATTTTACTAAACGATCATGTGGCAAGTGAGATTCACTAAACGATCATGTAAATGATCAAGTCAGTTTTCCTAAACGATCATGTAAATGATCACGCCTGTTTTTTTTAAACGATCGTGTACCTGCTAAGATCTACTAAACGATCAAGCACATAGTCTATACGATAGGCAGTATACTCTCCCACTTGCTTGGTCGTTGAGTCCCGATCATTGTTTCCTCCAATCCTCTACCAAATTCATATCAGAACCCACATCTCTTGGATTCTCACTCTGAGAATACCAAGGTTACTGAGTGGTGGTGTCTGAGAGGTTACTTGTTCGTTAAGAAGACTGTTCGTGACTAGTAGACGATTAGGTTGGCGTGTTAAAAGACAACGACAGTTGTTGTTTCAAGTTCTTCACGAGAGCGAGAGATCTGTGGAAGAAGAGTTCTTCAAAGGTAAGTCTCTCACTCCTTTGTATTTAATTACTAAAGCATGTTGTAACTTGTTAAAAAATGCATAACTAGTTTGTATGTTTGTGAATGCTTGTAATCTGTCACAATGAATTTGGATCGATCATGCTTTTGCACATGAATTCTCTTTGATAAGAGTTCCTTCAAGTAACAATTACTATACAATCGTGTAGCTCGGTAAGCTTCATCGCTTAGTCACTGACTACACGATCGCATAGTAATTGTTACTTGACGCTTGTTATCCTATCGACTAGACGATCATGCCTCATAACATTGTAGTGTGTAGACGATCATTTAGACTTGCGTTGTTTTAAATTAGTACGCTAAACGATTGAGTGGCCTCATGCTTCATCACATTGTAAATGGTACTTGATCGTAACTAAGCGATTGTGGTTACTTGCCCAATTACTAAACGATCAGGGAAGACTTCGCCAGGGCAGTTCAAGACCCGGTTCACTTGTGAACCAATTTTCTCGATAATTTTATGTAATAGATAGAATTTATTCCACTTTTTTTAGGCTAATCATCCTGGTCCATTAATTTGTGTGAATGTATATAAGATGTATGTTTTATTATATGTCATATGGTATGCCATGTAGTTGAAATCCCACCTTAGGTTATGCATTGGTCATGCATCATCTCTATATTGTAAGTGTTATGATATAGTAGTTTGCATGATTAAATTATTTAAGAGCATGCTCATGCATCATATAATCTAAGAGTTATATTTATGCATGCATCATCTTTATATTATAAGTGTTATAGTATAAGGGTGTATGGAAGCATGTATGCTTAGTTCATTACAAAGTATATAAGAGTTATATCTAGTAATGAATAGCATTGCATGAAGCATGACACATAGGTTAAATTTATAAGAGTTATAAATACCTAGTTATGAATGGAAATGTGAATGGTTTTGGTTGTTTCTCTTATAAGAGTTATAAGAGAAATTTAGAACTAAAATCAATAAGAAAGACATACATGCGAAAATAGGCTTGAATCAAGTTCTTAAAAGTGTTTTAAAACTTGATGGAGATAGACCTAAGATCACGGTTCTAATGAGATTAGAAATCTAAGATTTAATCTTTTAATCAGTTTAATAGGATTAAATTGACTAATAAAATATTAACAGTGTAGCAAATCTATCTATAAGGAACCTTTGGTCTAAGGCGGATTTTATCTAGGTTGGGGTACTTAAGCTGACAAAAACGGAACACCCCTACCTAGGAATGTACTTGGAAAGGTGAATTAGATAGATTTGATGCATGCATGCAAATTTGAGGATAGTCCATTAAAGAGTTTAATGGGACTTGACATGAACTTGTTTAATATCAAAGACAATAGTTGTTTTTTGAGCAAATTAAACACACTTAGATAAAATCAGTAGCCAGATGATCTAAGTTAATGAACCCCTAGGTAGAACATTCAGTGGGAGGTACTTGTGGTATATGATACTTCACTTAAACCTCTTCACGTTTCTCCTTTTATGTTCACACAATGAGATCTATCCTCAGCCTCGAGGCACCCTGGGAGTGTCCCCCTAAAGGGTGGTGTTTGGGTAGGTCAATACCAAAGTGAATGAAGAGAATGTTCATAGTAAGTGGGAGCGGGACGTGTGACAACATATCCCACGGTCTCTCTCATTAGGTTGGATAACGTTTTTGTGCATCACCTTGAGGCACCCTGGGAGTGTCCCCCTGTAGGATGACAATTTTGCACGACTCTTTATCTGATCTCTTGTATAGGATAAGGTCACTTTAGTCTCTTGTCCTATTTTGCTTTTTCCCTATGGCGGGTTCATTAGGGCGGGACTCTAGGGCCAAAAATGAGGGGTTACACTTACACAAAATTGTTAAAGGTTAACAGTTCTAGACCAAAAAATGGTGACTGTTAGTGTCAGTTACAATAGTTGTTTCTGCCTAATGGTTGAGAGTGTCTCATCCCAATAAAAGGGCATTTGATCACCCCACCAGTGACTTTTGTCCTACCACGCTGGGGTATCATTGTGAAATAGATATCTTTTCACTTAGGGTACATGGAAACTATTTTGCTAAAACTAAAATTGGTGTTAAAAATGGTATTGCATAGACTCATTAAGTTTATTATGTTTTTCAACAACGTTATAATGGCTACAACCACATTAGCTCTATTGAGTGCCGATAAGTTGACTGGCGAGAATTACGCTAGTTGGAAACATACGATAACTATAATACTGATCATCAATGACCTTAGGTTCGTCCTTATAGAGGAGTGTCCTCCTATTCCGACTCACAAAATGTTCATGAGGCTTATGAGAAATGGACACAGGCGAACGAAAAAGCTCGAGCTTACATCTTGACCATGACGTTTTAGCCAAGAAGCATGAGCCTATGTCTCGGCGCGTGAGATCATGGAGTCCCTACAGGGAATGTTCGAATAACCGTCTGGAAAGCTCAAACATGAAGCTCTAAAAAGCATCTTCAACTCCAAAATGGAGGAGGGTACATCTGTTCGAGAACACGTTCTGAACATAATGGTCCACTCCAATGTGGCAGAGATGAATGGGTCACTCATTGAATGAGGGCAGCCAGGTTAGCATAATTTTGCACTCGTTGCCAGATAGCTTCCTGCATTTTGTCAGCAATGTTGTGCTGAACAAAGTAGACTATACCCTTACAACTCTCCTCAACGAGTTGCAGACATTTCAATCTTGCTGAAAAATAAGGAGAAGAAGGGAGGTGAGGAAAATGTTGTTTCATCTTCACAGAAGTTCCATCAGGATTCGACCTTAGGAACAAAGTTTGCACCTTCTACTACTAACACTTCCAAGTGGAAGAAGAAGAAGGAGGGTGGTAAGGGGAAGGGGAAGGCAACTGCTAACCCACAGCCTGTCACTCAGCGGGGAAGGCGGCCAATGCCGGTTGACAAAGGAGAGTGTTTCCATTGCAACCAGGACGAGCACTAGAAGCGAAACTGTCCTTGCTGGTTAAAGGAGAAGAAGAAGGCTAAGGCCAAGGTAAAATAAGATAAATATGATTTACTAGTTTTGGAAACCTATTTAGTGGAGAATAACGATTCTGCTTGGATTATTGACTCTGGGACCACTAATCATGTTTGTTCTTCTTTTCATGGAATTAGATCCTGGCGACAGCTTGAGGCTGGTGAGATGATGATGTGAGTAAGCACCAGGCATGTCGTCTCAACTGTGGTAGTGGGAGGACTCCATTTGACTTTACAGACAAAATTTATCATTTCGAATGATGTGTATGTAGTTCTCGAGTTAAAGTAGAACTTAATTTATGTAAAGTGTCTAATTGAATGTAAATATACTCTTCACTTTGAATTGAATAAAGTGTTTATTCTAAAAGATGGTGTTGAGATTTGTTCAGCAAAACTGGAAAACAATTTGTATATGCTAAGGCCGTTAGCAACAAATTCCCTCCATAACATAGAAATGTTTAAAACTACCGTAATTCAAAATAAATGACTTAAGGTTTCTCCAAAAGAAAATGTCCAACTTTGGCACCTTTGATTAGGGTACATCAATCTCAATAGTATTGAGAGATTGGTGAAGAATGGACTTTAAGCAAGTTAGAAGAAAATTCTTTACCTGTGTGCGAGTCATGCCTTGAAGGCAAGATGACTAAAAGACCTTTTACTGGAAAAGGCTATCGAGTTAGTACATTCAAACCTTTGTGGTTCGATGAATGTGCGAGTCAAAGGAGGCTATGAGTATTTCATCACTTTTAATGATTACTCTCAGTATAGGTATGTTTATTTGATGCCATGGAAGTATGAATCCTTTGAAAAGTTCATAGAGTTCAAGGCTGAAATTGAAAACGCAGGATAGACGGATTAAAACACTACATTTGTGGAGAAGGATCATAAGCAGGAGCACAGTCCACGTAGTAAGATCGTGTTACGTGAACTTTCCAACAAAATTACTGAAACTTCAACAAGAGTTGTTGAAGGGCCTGCTCCGTGAACAAAAGTTGTTGATGAAAGTTCATCTAGTAAGTCAGTTCCACCTCAAGAGTTAAGGGAACCTCGACGTAGTGAGAGGGTTGTGAACTCACATGTTCACTATATGGGTTTCATTAAAATCCTGGCTATGGTAGCCGATGGCGAGGTAGAGGATCTGTTGTCTTATCAGAAGGCAATGGAAGATGTTGATCGAGATGAATAGGTCAAAGCCATGGATCTTGAGATGGAGTTGACGTACTTTAACTCAGTATGTGATCTTGTAGATCAACTTGATGGGGTAAAACTTATAGGTTGTAAATGGGTCAAAGCCATGGATCTCGAGATGGAGTTTTCCTCATTTTGTATGTAGACGATATCCAGGAATGATGTAGGTTTAGTGACTTCGGTTAAGGACTGGCTAGTGACCCAATTCCAAATGAAATATTTGGGAGAGGCTTAGTTTGTTCTGGGAATTCAAATCTTTCGAGATCAAGAGAACAATGTGCTAATGTTGTCTCAGACATCATACATTGACAAGATGTTGTTCAAGTACTCGATGCAGAACTCCAAAAGAGGCATACTGCCTTTTCGGCATGGAGTTACATTGTCTAAGGAAATGTGTCCTAAGATACCTTAAGAGGTTGAGGAAATGAGACGGGTTCTTATGCATCTATCGTTGGCAGTTTGATGTATGCAATGTTGTGTACTAAACCAGATATCTACTATACTGTGGGGATAGTCGGTAGATATCAGTCTAATCCAGGACAGGGTCACTGGACCACCGTCAAGAACACCCTTAAGTATCTTTGGAGAACAAGGGACTACATGCTCGTGTATGGATCTAAGGATTTGATCCTTACTGGATACACAGACTTTGATTTTCAGACTGATAAGAATTCTCGAAAATCCACTCCAGGCTCAGTGTTCACTCTTAATGGAGGAATTGTAATATGGTGAAGCACTAAGTAGGGGTGCATCACCGACTCCACGATGGAAGCCGAGTATATAGCGGCTTGTGAAGTTGTTAAGGAAGTCGTTTGGCTTAGGAAGTTCTGACTGATCTGGAAGTTGTTCCAAACATGTCTAGGCCTATCACCCTTTATTGTGATAATAGTGGTGCTGTGGCGAACTCCAGGGAGCCTAGGAGTCACAAGCGCGAAAAACATATAGAGCAGAAGCATCAACTCATCTGCAAGATAGTGCATCAAGGGGACATGATAGTTACGGAGATCGCTTTAGAGCACAACGTTGCTGACCTGTTTACGAAGGCTCCCACGGCTACAGTTTTTTAGGGTCATCTTTAGAGCATGGGTGGGACCGCCCGCGGTTGGACTAGGGCAAGTGGGAGATTTTTATACTGGGCCTTAGTGCCCTAGTTTATTTTTTTGTACTTGTGTTTTATCTTGTGCACCCACTTGCTTTAGGACAAGTGGGAGATTGTTGGGGTTGATGCCCTAAACTCTCGTAGGGTCATGTAGTTTGTAAACACTTGTATAAACAAACGTTTGTGATGTAATAATGAGATATTTTCTTCACTTTATAAATATATTATAATTATATATGAGATATTTTCTTCACTTTATAAATTAGTTATTATATTTATTTATAATTAAAACAATTATACGATAATTGTAGGTAGTTTCTCCTTTAACCGTGCGTGAAGTGGGAGGTAATATTCAGTTTTCATAACTGAAGGATAAAATGAAAAATGTTTTCATTTTGTAATGAATCGCTTTATTAAGTACACTATTGGTCGTTTAGCTCACGAGAGACTACACGACAACCTTCAAATGTTTGTCTAAGCGATTGTGTACACACGTCTTTGACTAAACGATCATGTAGCATTTTATAAAACGATCGCGTGGCAAGTGAGATTCATTAAACGATCGTGTAAATGATCAAGCTAGTTTTCCTAAACGATCATGCCTATTTTCCTAAACAATCTGTACCTGCTGAGATCTACTAAACGATCAAGCACAAAGTCTATATGATAGCAGTATACTCTCCCATTTGCTTGGTCGTTAAGTTTGATCGTTGTTTCCTCCAACCTTCTACCACATTCAAACAGAGCCCATTCCTGTACTGAGGCTATTAGTCATAAAAGCCTTGTTTAATACTGAAATGTTCAGTACGGCAACAACAGCTAAAAGACCAAAGGTTTCTCCTAAAGAAAACATCCATCTTTGGCATCTAAGGTTAGGTCATATCAACCTTAATAGGATTGAATAGTTTGTGAAAAGTGGACTTCTAAAGAGTTTAGAAGAAAACTCCTTGCCGGTGTGTGAATCATGCCTCGAAGGCAAGATGACCAAACGACCTTTTACTGGAAAAGGTTACAGAGCCAAGAAAGTCTCGGAGCTTGTACATTCTGACCTCTGTGGTTCGATGAATGTTAGGGCTTGAGATGGGCATGAATATTTCATCTCTTTCATAAATGATTATTCAAGGTACGGGTATCTCTACCTAATGCAACGTAAGTCTGAAGCCCTTGACAAGTTCAAGGATTATAAGGCTGAAGTTGAAAACTTGTTAGGCAAGAAGATAAAAACACTACGATCTGATCGTGGTGGAGAGTATATGAACCTCCAATTCCAGAACTATATGATAGAACATGAGATTGTGTCCCAACTCTTGGCCCCAGGTACACCTCAGCAGAATGGTGTATCAGAAAGGAGAAATGGAACCTTGTTGGACATGGTTCAGTCTATGATGAGTTATACTCATCTTCTAGACTCGTTTTGGGGTTTTGCAATGGAGACTGCATGCTATATTTTGAACAATGTTCCCACAAAAAGTGTTTTTGAAACACCTTTTAAGTTGTGGAGAGGTCGTAAAGGTAGTTAACGCCACTTCAGAATTTGGGGGTGTCCAAAACATGTGCTTGCCTCTTTGTAGGCTACCCCAAGGAAACGAAGGGTGGATACTTCTATGATTCGAGTGAGAACAAAGTGTTTGTTTCTACAGATGTTGTCTTCTTGGAAAAAGACCACATAAGGGATCATAAGCCATGAAGTAAGCTCGTTTTACATGAGATTGAGACTACTGAGGGTTCAACAAGAGTTGTTGAATAGACTAACAAATCAACAAGAGTTGTTGAGGTCGGTACATCTAGTCAACTAGCTCAAGAGTTGAGACTGCCTCGACATAAGGGGAGGGTTATGAACCCACCGAATCGCTACATGGGTTTGACTAAAGCCCAGAACGTCATTTCTAATGATGTGGTTGAGGATCCATTGTCTTTTAAGAAAGCAATGGAGGATGTTGACAAGGATGAATGAATTAAAGCCATGAACCAGAAGATGGAGTCTATGTACTTCAATAGCGTCTGGGAGCTTGTGGATCCACTTTATGGGGTAAGATCTATAGGGTGTAAGTAGATCTATAAGCGAAAGAGAGGTGTAGATGGAAAGGTGCAAACTTTTAAGGCTAGACTCGTGGCAAAGGGTTATACCCAAGTCGAGGGAGTTGACTATGAGAAAACTCTCACCTGTTGTCATGCTCAAGTCTATCAGGATACTCCAATCCATAGCCACATTTTATGATTATGAGATATGAAAAATGGACGTTAAGATTGCCTTTCTTAATGATAATCTTGAGAAGACTATCTATATGACTCAACCAGAGGGGTTCGTAGTTCCAGATCAAGAGCAAAGAGTTTGCAAGCTTAATAGGTCAATTTATGGGCTGAAACAAGCATTCTTCTTGATCGTAGAACATTAGATTTGACACTGCGGTCAAGTCATTTGGCTTTGATCAGAACGGTTGATGAGCCTTGTGTTTACAAAGAAAATCATCAACAACTCAGTAGCTTTCTTGGCTGTATGTGGATGATATCCTACTCATTGGGAATGATGTAGGGTATCTGACTGACTTAAAATATGGTTAGCTGCCCAGTTCCAAATGAAAGATTTGGGTGAGTCATAGTATGTTCTAGGGATCTAGATTATTCGGGATCGTAAGAACAAGAGGTTAGACTTGTCTCAGGCATCGTACATCGATCATATGTTGAGCAGGTGCAGGATGCAGATTTTTTCCCAAAAAGGAAAAAAGGGGGTTTGTTACCCTTCAGGCATGGAATCGTTTTGTCTAAGGATCAATGTCCTAAGACACCTCAAGAGGTTGAGGAGATGAGATGGATTCCTTATGCTTCAGTTGTTGGAAGCTTAATGTATACAATGTTGTGTACCATACCCGACATTTGCTACGCAGTAGGGATTGTCAGTCGTTATCAGTCCAATCTAGGATTTGATTACTAGACGGCGGTCAAGACGATCCTCAAGTATCTTCAGAGAACGAGGAACTACATGCTAATGTATGGAGATAAGGATTTGATCCTTACAGGATACACAGACTCTGAATTTCAGACCGATAGAGATTCTTGCAAATCGACATCGAGGTCAGTGTTCACTCTGAATGGAGGGGCTGTAGTGTGGCGAAGCATCAAGCAAGGATGCATCACAGACTCCACTATGGAAACCGAATACGTAGCCACTTGTGAAGCAGCTAAGGAGATTGTTTGGCTAAGGAAATTCCTTACAGATTTAGAAATTGTTCCAAATATGAATTTGCCGATCACTCTCAATTGTGATAATAGCGGGGCTGTGGAAAATACAAAGGAACCTCAGAGTCATCGTTGGGGCAAGCATAATGAACGGAAATACCACTTGATCAGGGAGATTGTGCATTGCGGTGATGTGATAGTCACGAAGATCGCGTCAGAGCACAATATTGCTGATCTATTTACAAAGGCTTTCACGGCTAAAGTGTTCGAGGGTCACCTGGAGAGTTTGGGTTTGTAGGACATGCAATATCTTGTCTAGGGCAAGTGGGAGATGATATTGGGGTATGCCCTAGTTTATTGTATATTGTATATGTCTTTATCTTATATTGTACATTAGTCTCCCGAGACATTAGGACAAGTGGGAGATTGTTGGGATTGGTGTCCTAATTCTCCCGGAGTCTCATTGTTTGTAATCTATACACATTGTTATGAATAAAATAATAGTTATTTCATTCTGGCATTTACTCATATCCAATAAACAAGCTCCATGGTTATTGTATCTAAACTTAAGCATGTATTTAAGATATACAAGTGGATCATGCCTTAAGTGATAATCTAAATAGGTCTGTAGTATAAGGATTAAGGAGGGATACCTAATCCTGGTGACACTACGGATACGACCCACTTTGTAGATGTTTACAAGTGTCGTGAACTACTACGGATGGTAGATCATGACCATTCATGTGGAGACATGCGAGCGGGAGTGTCATATACAAAGAGTTTATATAAGACCGAACCACAAGATGATTCGTCTCTATATATAACATCGTTGATACTAGAGACTTACATCTCACCTAAACGACCATAGGTGACATGACCTCAATCCTCAGTGTTTTGGGAACTCCTACCTTTGAGGGCGGTCCTTTGATTAGTATGGGTGAGATGGCCAGATTGCCAACTCAACATGCCTACCTTTTTGGGGACTTGTCTGATTTGGGAACTGGGAACTCAGTTACACAAGATGGAATTCACTCCTTCCTCGAAGCAAGGGTAAGTAGATAGATTGCTCCCTTAAAGGTTGATTCGGGGGCTTGAACATAGTGGCCACATTTTCTCTTTGTAAGAAAGGACTCAGTCATAGTAGGACTATGAATTATGTTCATTAGAGAGATCAGTAGTACTTAAGAAGTTAGATGTAACTACAAGAGGCATAATGGTTATTGGCCCAGCTGTACTTACGAGCGATCTGTGAAGGGTTATCGCACTGTTGATTGGTTAATATGGATACATAATATATCTATAGTAAGGAGAGTTCAGTTGTCGGTCTTTAGTGGAGTGCCTAGCAGTTAACGGATGGTGGATCCCGTGACTAAAGAGTTTAGTTAGTTATTCATGTACCTTTGGATCTTCGAGCTACAGATCCATAAGGTCCCCTTGGTAGCTCAATGGATTTGAGTTGAGGATCAGTTCTTGGTGTTGATTTGAAATGTTTAAATTGACAAAAGGTAGTTCAATTATATATGATATGATCGGTATGTGATGTATGAGATACATCTAGTGGAGAATTAATGTAAATGAGATTTACATTAAGGACCATGAAATAGAAAAAGAGTTATGGTTTATATGTTTCATGAGATGAAATATTAAAACTATAGGTTATAAATATACTATGGCAAGTTGGTTATCATATATATTTATAATAATATTAATTATTGGATAATTATTTATTTTTCTCTAATAATCAATTGAATGGGAGGTTATTGGTGGTTTCATGGCAACCATGAGATAAAAGGAAAAATGTTTTCCTAGATTTAGTAGTTGTTAATTGAAAGAGTTTCCATTCTCAGAAAATTCTCACGGTGGTTGTCAAGTAAATATGATTTACTAAACGACAGCTGAAGAGAGACTAGACGATCGTGGAGTGTTTCTATACGATAGACACTCATTTGGCCGATTAGCTAAACGATCGTGTAGCTCTTGCTAAACGATCGCATAACGTTTGTTAAATGATTAGGCATCGTCTATACGATAGACTTTGACATCTCCCACTTGCTTAATCGTTTACACGATTGTTCTTCCTCCGGTCTCTTCCTCTAACCAAGTCCACACAGAGCCCACACTTCTGGATTCTCACACCGAGAATACCAAGGTAGCCATTGTGGTGGTGTCGTACTTAACTCGACATAGTCGAGGTTATTTGGAGGTCGTTCGCTGTGTTCGTGATCTAAGTGATCGTTGTGTTCGAGATTGTTGTGGATCGTGAAGTATAACGGTCGTGGTGTACGAGCGTTTGTGTGTTGCAATTTTGGAGCCTGTTCGAGCGTTGGTGATCAAGGGAGATTGAAGATGAATCTTCAAATGTATGTTAATTCTACTCCTTGATCTTTAGAAAAGCATGCTGTAATTTCGATTTGTGCAAAGCCTGTATGTTTCCGTTTTTTTACTGTAATTTTTGTTGTTCATATACGATTGAAATTTGGAACGATCCTTCCGCTGCTCATGGAAATCCTCATGTCCGATTTCCTTCACGATAATCATGATATAAGTGATATCAGTGATAGGACTAAGGTGATATCCATATATTGATCATATCAATGATATAAAAAGTTGGTTACATTTGATGAAAGTCTATCATTGATAACCACTGCTAAAAGCTGTCGGTGATGGCCACTGATAGAGGCTATTAGTGATATTCACTAATAAGAGCCATTAAGGATATGACTTAGGTATATATCAATTAAATGAATAAATTTAATGATATTGGTGATATGACTTAGGTAGTCATTGGTGATAGTCACTTATATACTTTTCCTTGATAGACTTCTATCACTTATAACTTTAATTGTTCATCTCTTCAAAAGTTGATAGTTTCCTTTCAAAGTTGATAACTATTTATAAAAGTCTATTATTGGTAGCCACTTGATAACCTTAAGTGTTAGGGTAATTGCAATTGATAGCATTTTTAGGAATAATAACCAAGTGTATAACATTATTTAAAAAAAATTGCAAATATAGCCAAATCTATCAATAATAGACTTTTATCGTTGATAGACTCCCAAGTCTATTAGCGATAGACTTCTATCGTTGATAGACTCTTACCATTGATATGATTTTCATTGATAGACTCCTACCAATAATATGGTATAGACTATTTAAATTTGGCCATATTTGTAATTTTTTACATTATGTTATATCTGCTAATACTTTGGGTTTAATGTCTATATTTGTAACTGTCCCTAAGTGTTATTCAAGTTTGATTCCAAAGTGTATCAATGATAGCTGATGATAACTATAGCAAATTGAAAGCTAATATTTAGTGTTACTTTTTCAAGGTTGTATTAATATTTCTCAAAATGAAAGTTAATAGCAATTATCAGTGATAACAACTTATAGTAGCTATCAGTGACTATATAATAACTTATGGTGATATCTGATGCTAATTTTAGGTCATATTCCTAATATATTTATTATTATACTACATCTTTAATTATCTTAAGCTTGATTGTTATTTGTGCAACCAAACCTTCGTTTTTCGGGATATGGATTTTTTTTTTTAAATCGGCCTTAAACATTGGGCCGGAGGCACTTTTTCGGTAAGGTTGGCCCAGCCCAATACTGAGGCTGACTTTCATTCCAGTTTCGACTCTACTCCACCATCTCTCTAATCCTTCATCCACATTTGAACTTTTTTGGTCTCGTTTCTCTCTGTTCTGTTCCTCTCTCTCCTTGAGGTACCGGAGAGAGCAAGATTAGCCATGGCGAAGCTCACCTTCCTCTTCATTTCCTTCTCCCTTTTCTCTCTCCTCTTTCTCTTTCTTTCACCATCTTATGTTCTCGCTGGTTCCCACTTTGAAGGATTCGAACCAGAGCTCGACGACCTCGAAGATGACGATCTTTCTCTCCCCCTCACTGATCTCCCCCTCCGTCCTCCTCCTCTCACCCAGTCCGAGCCCGAACCAGCCGTAATTTCTTCGCCGGATCGCGATTCTGATGCACCGGATCCTGTGACCGAGCCGTCGGATCGTCAATCGCCACCCTCTGTCTCCGATTCTCCGAAGCCGTCTCCGACCAGCTTCAATTACTGGGATGAGGACGAATTTGAAGGTTTGCCGATTGAACAACCACAAGAACCGGTACAACAGAGCTCTAAATCTGCGGAGGATTCAACCTCCACCAATCCGAACTCTGATTCAAAACCTACCTCTCCGATTCCCAAACCTGCCAATGCTCCGAAGTCGTATACTGTTGAAATTGCGTGCGGATCTTTCTTGGTGATTTTTGTGATCAACTATTTTACCGGAAAGCGTGAGAACGAGAACATCGCTCTATCTTGGGCTGCGAAATTTGCGACCAAGGACTCCATTTTTGAAAAGAACTTTAGTCTGCTGGGTGTGGGGGAAGGTGAAGACTCGCCTTTGCTGTTGAAAGAGGGACAGAATGTCTTCAAATTCTATGCTAGTGGGCGAAGGTATTGCCAAGGGCTGTTGGCGACAATGGAGTTGAAGAGCCGACACGATTTGATCTCGAGGTTGTATAATATGGTTGTACCGTGTAAGGATGAAATTAGCTTCGAAATCTATATGAATGATGATGCGTTGGATCATATTATCTTTGCCGTGGCGAGGAAGAAAGCTGCAAAAGGAATGCAAAAGGATTTGAGGGATTTGCAAAGATTTGCTGGGATTTTGGCGCCTCCCAGTGGTAGAAAATGGGTTCCTGAAGAGTTGAGCGTAATTTCTGAATCGAAGGAAGTCGCTGCAGATTTGATCACAGAGGCCGTTCTTGACCAGGTTGGTAATTTTTTTGTTTAGCTGTTTCAGATGACTTTCAATACGTTGTTTTGTTCTGAATAGAGAGCGTTTTGCTGAATGGGTGTTGCCAAGTCTCCCGATGTCTGATTTTTCAGTTATAAAAGTTCAGATTTGATGTTTTGGGCGGTTTTTTGCTTGTGTTATTTTGTTTATTTTTATTTTTTTGCAGTCATTTAAACTTTATATTATCTGGTGATCTTGCGTTTAAAAGGTAATCATTTTATCTATGTTATGAGATGTTAATTTGTTGCTACCTTGTTCACTTTGGAGGTGGAGTGGAGACTCCAAATTTGTCTGTCCTGTGGGAGCAAAATTTACTCTGATGCTACTACTAGCACTAATAAGATCTTTGATCTTCTAAGTTGGACCAAAATTTATTGCCAATGTTTTTCACTAGCATGGATCAACGTGGTGAAATGTGGTTCATCATTTATAGAATATTATCTAAACTCTTGAGAGTAAAATCTATTTCTATTTGTTACTAGGTCTAAACGAGGGGATTACACATTTTATGGCTAGATCAGGAAAGAATTGAGTCGTATGAATCAGATCACTGGCATCGAGGGATATTATTACAACCACTTATGTCTCTGCCCTTTCAACTTCCGTGAGATTTTTATTCTTACCTTCAATTGAGTGATCGTTGGGATTGGACTCAGGCATATTTTCTTGTAAATCATATTTCCCTGTGAATTTGGATTTTTATTTTTATATTTTTTTTTTTTGAGGTTTGCTTGCATCACCATTTCTCTGAAGCTTTGGAAGTTGAAACCATTGACACTATTCAAAGAAGTTTTTACCATGCTTACAACCAAGTTAGTACGTGCTTTGGAGGAATTCTTATGCTTATGAGGATTAGAACCATTTATTTTGGCAATGCCTTTTCTCAACTTTGATTGGGCATTCTTTTAGTCAGGCCCTGAGTCAAGAGATTGAGAATGACTTAAGAGTCCTTTTCTTTCTTTTTTTTTTTTTTCTTCCTGTTGCATGAGGAGAGAGGGAGGTTTATATGGCAAGCCAGTTTTGTTCTAGTGCTTTGATTACTTTTGGTACAGTGGAATCTCAAGGTTTCTTAAGATAAGAGACTTTGTCTTGGGATGAAGTTTGACGTACTGCACACTGTAATGATTTCCTATGGGTGTAGTCTCCATTGTGCTCCTTCCATTTTGTGCTTTTTGTTTGCCTTTGCCCTTCCTTTTGTGTGACTTTGGGTTTTTGGTATGAAGTTCTCTCTGATTTATGCTGTTAGCAACAATAAAAAGGGGTTAACTGGAGTTTGTTTGTGGGATGGTGACACTTTCTATTGGAACATCACAGCTAAAAGGAGTTCTTTTGAGGTAGTGAGACTATAGGGATTTGACAGAAGTTCTGGTTCAGATCAGTCAATGTGAAGTTCTCGGTGAAATCTTTATTACATAGGCTGATTACAATTGGTTCATGCAAATGTTGCACAATATATAGTGTCTCATATCTAGTCGTGGATCATGGTTTTCTTATTTTGGAGGGTTCAGGATTGTTGTTGCTTTTATTGCTGTAGGGGTTCTTGGAAACGTCTATTTACTCCTCAAGTTACTGTGTAATGAGGATTGTTTACTCTTGGATTTGGACTTGTATTTGCTCGATTAGGTACTCAACCCTTATCAATGGTTGGCCGGGGGTAGGAATTATGATATGAGTCTTAGGCAGTGGGCCCTTTATTGCTGATCCTTTTCTTGTTGGTGGTGGATGTCCTAAGTAGGATCATTTTGAAAGGAGTGGCGTCTAACGCTCTTGAAGGTGTGAAGTTGGTTTGTTCCCTTCTTATCTTGGCCTCCCACTTAGGGATAATTTGACTAGTCGTGGTTTTTAGGAACCTATGTTGTGGATTAGATTCAAAGAAGGATGGTCTCTTGGAAACAGAGCTTTTTCTCAAGAGGGGGTCATCTAACTCTCATCCCATCGATTTTAGGTGGGATTCTTCTTTACTTTCTTTCTTTCTTTAAAATTTTAGTGCCTATTAGTAATGCCTCGGAGAAACTGACGAAGCTAGATGGGCAGAAGTTTCGAAACTCCTGGATTTTGGGAAAAGTATAGGAATTTTGAGAGCCTGTAATCAGGTCCTTCTTGATAAATAACTGTGGTAGTTTTATCATGCTCTTGATGTTCTTTGGCATAAAGTTATTGTAAGTAAATTTAGTCTATCCACTTTTGCATGGACTCTAAATGGGGTTAGTGTTCCAGGTTTCCTTGGAGAGGGATTGGATTGCACATGAGTTCCCTTTCATGTCTCAGTTCATTTGTTGTCGAGTTGGGGAGGGGAGGGATATGTTTCTCCAAAAGATTAGTGGTTGGGAGATATACCCCTTTGCTATGCTTTTCCTCATTTATACCATGGGCTTTGTTTAAAGAATGTTCCATAGGCTAACATTATGGCTCAACCATCCCCCACTTTGGGTTCTGTCATTCCCAATCTGACAGGGAAACAAGGGATATTGTTGTTCTCCTTTCATTCTTTGAGGAGTTTCGGTGCTTTGTTGGGAGAAAGGTCATTTGCTTTTAGAGCCCTAGTCCTTTAGAGAATTTTTGGTGTAAACTAACACTCTAATTTTAAATCAATATCAATTCCCTCTCAAATGAGAGAGAGAGGTGTTTTATTTATAGGAAAATTGATTACAAGTAAGGCTGAATAACAACTAACTAACAAGTAACTAACTGTTCGCTAACTAACTTTTATTCTAACTCCCCTACATTTATTCTTAGTACACCATATTCCACCCCCCTAAAATTCAGACTCAACCCCGAGACTTATCAAGAAGCTAACTGGAATTCATCAGGGGCAAAGTAGGGTTTCAAATCTGCTACATTGAATACTGGATTGATGTGAAGGTTAACCGCTAGCTCAATGCAATAAGCATTCAAACCATAGCTTTGTTCTTTTAAAAGGCTCCAATTATCTATTTTTCAGCTTGTTGTAAGTTCCAGTTGGGAATCTTGTCGTACGTAGGTGGATCATTACAAGGTCTCCTTTCTTGAAATTGACTTCTCTTCTTGATTTGTTTTTAGTTTCATTGTAAGACTGTGTGGTCTTCTCTAAATGGTCATGAACTTCTCGGTGCAATTCTTCTATTCTTTCAATCATACTTTTAGCTTCAAGACTAATATCCACAAAAGAAGGTAAATTGGCAAGATCAAATGTGAGTCTAGAAGGTTGAGTGTATACTACTTCGAAGGGGCATCTTCTCGTTGATATGTTTTTCATATTATTGAAAGAAAATTCCACTTGAGCAAGGGACAAATCCCATTGCTTTAGTTGTGAACCACTTAAACATCGTATGAGATTTTCCAATGTTCTATTGGTTACTTCAATCTGGCCGTCAGTTTGTGGATGTGAAGTGGTGCTGAATTTCAAACTAGTGTCAAACTTCTTCCATAAAGTATGCCAAAAATAACTTAAGAATTTCATGTCTCTATCTGAGACGTTGGATTTAGGTACTCCATGAAGTCGAACTATCTCTCTAAGAAAGAGGTTAGCAATATAGACTGCATCATATCCCCTTTGTGTTTTGGGTAGACCAAGAACAAAAACAACAGATAGGTCTTCCCAAATGGTTGTGGGGATTGGTAATGGAGTATATAATCCAGTATTTGTAGAAGTTCCTTTGGCTTTTTGACAAACAACGCATCTTCTGACAAAATTATTAACATCTTTTCGAAGTTGTGGCCAATAGAATTGATTGGATACTAATTCAAACGTTTTGTCTTGGCCAAGTGCCCGACTAAACCTCTGGAGTGAGCTTCTTTTAGGAGGGCATCTTAAAGAGATGTATAAGGAATGCATAACTGTTCTCCTTTGAATAAGAAACCATCCATAATATGGAAGTCTTCAGCATTCACACTTGTACCAAATATTAGCAAAGTCTCGATCATTTTCATATAATTTTGTTAGGTGAGAAAATGCAATTACTTCTGTAGGTAATGTAGTTAGAATCAACCTTTTTCTACTAAGAGCATCAACTTTATTCTCCTTGCCTGATTGATGTTTGATCACGAATGAAAATCTTTATATAAATGAAATTCACTGTGCATGCATGCGGCTAATATTCCTTTGAGATGCACATATTCTTTTGAGATTGTAAGTATTTGAGTGAAAAGTGGTCTGTAATTAGGAGAAACTCCTTGGGTAAAAGATAATGCTCCCATTGTTTGAGAGCACGAACAAGAGCACATAATTCGTGCTCATATGTACTCCATTTCTGCCTTGAAGGATCGAGTTTTTCACTAAAATACTCAAGTGGGTGGCTTTGTTGAGATAGGACAGCGCCAATACTGGAGGTACAAGCGTCCACTGCCACTTTGAAAGTAAGGAGAAGTCTGGTAGTTTCAAAATAGGGCTGTTGCTCAGTTTGTTCTTGGTGTTTTTGAAGCTGTTTTGTTGTTTTGAGCCCCAAGTGAAGCTCCCTATCTTTAGACAATCAGTCAAGGGTGCTGTCATAAAGCTGAAGTTCTTGATAAATTTCCTATAAAAGGAAGCCAAGCCGAGGAATGCTTGAACATCTTTCACAGAACTGGGGGTAGGCCATTGAGTGACAACTTCAATTTTCTTTGGATCGACTTTGATTTGACCGTGGCCTATTAGGAAGCCAAGGAAAGAAATTTCTTTCACAAGAAAAAGGCACTTCTTGTGATTGATATATAATTTTTCTGTTGTCAAGTCTTGAAACAATTTGTGAAGATGTTGTAAATGCTCCTCAATGCTCTTGCTATAAACCAAGATATTGTCAAAGTATCTGACAATGAATTTATTAAGAAAAGGGTGTAATACTTGGTTCACGAGTCTCATGAATGTTCTAAGAGCATTTGAAAGACCGAATGGCATAAGAAGCCATTCAAAAAGTCCTTCATTGGTCTTGAACGTGGTCTTCCACTCATCGTCCAACCTTATTCTTATTTGATGATAGCCACTCTTCAAATCAATTTTTGAAAAAATCACTGCCCCTCCAAGTTCATCAGGTTGATCACTTATTCTTAGAATTGAAAAACGGCATTTCACTGTGATTCGGTTGATTGCTCGGCTGTCTACACATTCTCCATCTTCCATCTTTCTTTAGAGTAAGTAAAGCGGGCACTGCACAAGGGCTTAAACTTGGTTTGATGTGGCCTTTCTTTAGGAGCTCTTCAATATGTTGATGTAAAATTTCATACTCCTTTGGGCTCATTCGATAATGAGGAAGGTGTCGTAATGTTGCTCCTGGAATTAAATCAATATGGTGCTGGATGTTCCTCAAGGGTGGTAGTCCCTTGGGCTCATCTTTTAAATGAGGGAATTCATCCAAAAGTTTCTGTATTTCTAGAGGGACTTCGCCATTTTGAGTGTCTTTGGACTTTTCAGCAATCACAAGTCCTAAAACATCAGCCTATCTTTCCTTCATCAAGCTTCTACCACTGGTTGTGGTAAAAAGGTAGATACTATTTTCTTTTTTCTGTTTAACTCCCTCATTATTGTTCTTACTCAATGGAAGTAGAATTAGTTTCTTGCCCATCCAAAGGAATTCAAAAGTATTTTCTCTCCCCTTGTGCAAAAGGGCTCGAGTATCATATTGTCATGGTCTTCCCAAGAGTATGTGACAAACATCCATTTCGAGGACGTCACATACTATTTGGTCTTTATAACTACTGGCAATTGAAAGAGTGATAGTACAAATTTCACTTATGCTTCACCGCTTTTCTTTACCCAACCAATCTTGTAGGGGTTTGGATGAGCTTCCACCTGAAGATTCAAGGTTGCCACTAACTTCTTGGAGACCAAATTTTCGCTACTTCCATTGTCAATAATGACATTGCACACATTTCCATTAATTGTGCAACGTGTTTTGAAGAGGCAATGTCTTTGAGGGTTTGAGTTTTCGTTGGAAGTGATTAATATCCTTTGGAGAACACAAGATACCCTATCTCCATCATCCGGTTCAATGAGCTCGGTTTCTTCTTCTTCTTCACTTTGTTTAGTCAAGGTTTCTTCATCTCCTTCTTCCATGTAAGCTACCGTCTTTCTTTGTGGGCATTCATTGGATAAGTGACCAGCTTGGCCACATCGAAAGCACTTACCCAAAGAGGGCCGATTATATGAGTTTTAGATTTTCTTCTTAGTTGTTGTTTCTGTGGACTTCTTTGTCACTCCCTCCGATCCATCTTTCTCTTTTTCTTTGGCTGAGGACATGGAAGATGGTTGATTAGTGATTTTGGATGAGGAAGTTACTTTCTTGCTTAAAGATGCCTCCCACGGGTTCTTTCTTGAAAATTTCTTGGATGCATTTCATTAAGTTCCTCCACAATCTTGGCAAAAGCAATTACATAAGCCAATACATTAAATTTCTGAAGTTTCACCTTCTCTTTGATGTCCATACACAATTCTCCAATGAATCTTGCAATCAAGTGTTGTTCATTTTCAGCCAAATTGGTTCTTGCCCCCAAACGATGGAATTTTTCCACGAAATCAGCTACTGATCGAGAGCCTTGTCTACAATTTTGGTATTGATTGTATAAGGTCTGCTCATAATTTGGAGGAAGAAACCTCTCCTTCATCAACTTCATCATCTTCTCCCACATTCGAATAGATCTCTTGCCTTGCTGTTGACAATTGCTCTCCAATTGATTCCACCGTGCGGATGCATTCCCCTTCAATTTAAAAGCTACTAAACGTGCCTTCTTGTGCTCCAGAGTGTTCATATAATTGAAGAAGTTCTTCGCGTTCTTGATCCAATCAAGAAATGCCTTTAGATCACGCTTACCATTGTAAAAAGGTAATTCTATCTTCATCTTAAAGTCATAAAAATCTCCCCGAGCATTACCTCTACCTTCTTGGCCTCTTCTTGCATTAGAATACTCTTCTAAATCATCCTCGCTTCAAGAACTCCAATCTTGGAATTCTTGATGCCTTCCTTGCACCATTGGACATCTTCTTGGTTCTTCTTGGAGTGGTCTATGGATTCTTGGACCCCTTTCTTGAAAGTTTCCTTGATGAAATTGGAAATTTCTTCGTCCTCCCAACGCCTCTTCTTCCTCTCCTTCCCCAAATTTGATTGAAAACCGAAGCTTCTTCTTCAACTTGGGCCCGTGCCAACCTTGCATTCATCCTTCTCATGATCATTGCCACAGATTCTTGAAGATTGTTCAATGTTTTTTGCATTCCCTCCAAGGTGCTTTCCACGAACAGCAAGCCTTGCGTGATGGATCTTGGAGAGAGGGTGGGGGTGTCTTCCACCTCTTGAACTAGCTCCAGAGCATCATCTCCTCCTCTCGGATGCACGAGTCTTCCTCCCGCCATTTGTCTGAAATTGCTGTCGCTCTAATACCACTTTTGGTGTAAACCAAAACTTTAATTTTGGATCAATATTAATTCTCTTTCAAATGAGGGAGAGAGAGGTTTTATTTATAGGAAAATTGATTACAAGTAAGGTTGAATAACAGCTAACTAGCAAGTAACTAACTGCTCACTAACTAATTTTTATTCCAACTCCCCTACATTTATTTTTAGTTCACCAATTTTTCCTGTCATTACTTATTCATTATTCATTACATTTATTCATTACTTTTTCCTGTCTGGTCAACCCTTCTCCCCGGGAGAGTCAGTTTTTGCCCCGATGTGAAAAATGAAAATTTCCAAGGTGGAATTTTTCGTTTGGCAGGTTCTCTATGGTAGGGTGAATGTCATGGACAAGGTGGTTAGGAAGATGCCTAATTTGATAGGGTCATGGTGTTGTATTCTTTTGCAAAATGGTAGCAGAGGACCTCAATCATATCTTTTGCAGTTGTGACTTTGTCTCTGCGGTATGAACTTCCTTGATGAGTTTGGTGTGTTGGCTAGACATTGATGTTGCATAGAGAAGATCGAGAAATTCCACCCTCCCTTTAGGAAGAGAGGGAAGTTTCTGTAACAAGCAGGGGTGTGCTATTTTCTTTCGAGGAAATGAGCTTAATTTTTTTGATGTTTTGACCCTCATCAGATTGCATGTTTTTTTTGTGGACTTCGGTTACAAATCTTTTATGTAATTATTCTCTTGGTTTTATTTTGGTTGATTAGAGGCCTATCTTTTAGGTAGTCCTTTCTTTTTAGGTGGCTTTTCTTTTATTTTTAAAAAAAAAAGAATTGTATGCCATGTATTCTTTTATTTTTTTGGTCGATGAAAGTATGGTTATTCAAAAGAAGGAAAAATAAAATTTCAACGTTCTATTTCATTTGTTGTATTTTGTCTTTCGACTCTTTTCCCAGCAAAGCGTGATGTGTTGAAGTTGAACCAAGAACTTTATGGGGGTAGGCCAAATATAAAGAAAAGGGTGTTTCTGATCTGACGTGCAATTTCAGCTATGCATTCAATTCTTTGTTGGCTGCTATGCAACTTTCTGTCTGCATTTTCTTATTGAATGCCTGGATTGCTCAATTAACATGATAGAACCGAAACTTCTGTTAAATATCTTCATTCCTTACCCCCTGGCACGTGGAATTTGAATTTTAGTTGATTTCTGCAGGTTTTTGGTGAAAAATCTTTTGAGAAATTTGGGAAGTATTTCATCTCGATGCACTTCTCGGATCAGCATTCCGGCATGCACAAGAAGATGCTGTTGTTCAAGTTCGCCCTCCCAGATGCCAACAACATGGCAGATATTTCTCGTCTAGTAGCCCTTGTGCCCTATTACATCGACACCATTGGACGCTACAAGCTCAGTTCACAGGTAAACTTCATACATACATACATATATATTACTTAGTTAAATAATTCCTAAATTCTAATTGTTGGTCGTGCAGGCCCGGTTGAAAACCGAAACTGCCAGGTCAAAGGCTGCTCAAGAGGCATACAGAGAGCTTCAAAATGCTAGGCAAGAAGCCCTGCAAAAGAGGAAGGCAGAGAAGAAGAAACTGATGGAAGAGGCTGAAGCCAAATTAAGTGCTGAAGCTCTTCGCCGGAAAGAGGCGAAAGACCGTGCCAAGCAGATGAAGAAAGCAATGCCAAAGATAAAGATGAGCCGCACTCGTTAATAACTCGATTTTTTCCGATGCATAATCAATCAACCATGAGTCGCCAAGCAAACTTGCGTCTTCATCTGGGTACCAAAATCCTAATGCCGTTTCAGATCTTAGCAGGGGTTCCTGATTTCATTGCAATTTTTGATCATCAGGGTAGTGGACCTACTTTTAGATTGCTTTACACTAGCTCGTCATCCCATAATAACAGTACTATAGAAACTAGCTTTCGTTTTCGCTAATTTAAGTCTTTTTATTTTCTTTATTTTAGATTTCTACCTATGGGCCTTTTAGTCATTGAGATCTGGCTGAATATGATTTTTACTGAAATGTAATGTTGGAGTTTACTCCATTGGTGAATTATAGACCTCTTTTGAGACGATCATATGGTTTGTTTTCTTCAACAAGTTATTGACACAGATTTTGATCGACCAACGTAAAAGGTCTAAGGTGATGAGTAGGGGCCTGTTTGGAATATAAACAGAAAAAAGTATTTTTGCGTGATTGTCAAACGTTTCATTTTTTTTCAAAATGACAGTATTTTCAAAATTAAATATTAAAAAAATTAAACTAATATATTCTAGAATACATAAGGTTATCATTTTAGAAAACACAAGATTATCATTTTGTCCTTTAAGATTTTGGTAACCATTTGATTTTTAAAAATTATGCTATTTTCTCACATTGTTTACTCATCTTAATTCATTTCTAAAAACAAAAATAAGTTTTTAAAAACAAATTTTTTCAATTTTCAAATTTTAGCTTTGATCTTGAAATCATTTCTCTTTTTCTAAAATGTAGGCAACAAAGTATAGAAACCAATAAATGAAAGTAATGTTTATAGCTTTGAATTTCAAAAACAAAAAATTAAAAATTAAAGTTGGTTTGGTAACCATTTGATTTCTTGTTTTTGTAAAGTTAGTCTATTTTTTTCTTACCATTGTTTGCATATTTCTTAAGTGAGATTGAAATTCTTAGTCAAAATCCACAAATAAGAACATATTTTTAAATACAGTTTTTTACTTTTTCAAATTTTAGCTTACTTTTTTAAAACATGATAAAAAGTAGACAACAAAGCATGAAACTTAGAGGAGGTAGGAAAGATGTTTATAAACTTAATTTTTTTTTTAAAAAAAATAAAAGTTAAACCCCCGTTTCATAATCATTTTATTTTTTGTTTTTGTTTTTAAAAATTAAGCCTATGGACACTATTCTACCACCAAATTTTTTCATTTGTTATCTACTTTTTCACTCATGATTTAAAAAATCAAGTCAAATTTTGAGAATTAAAAAAAATAGTTTTCAAAAAGTTATTCTTGTTTTAGAATTTGGCTAAAAATTCAACCATTGTACTTAAAAAAATGCAAATTATTATAAGAAATGTGGATGAAAGACTTAATTTTCAAAAACAAAAACAATAAAACAAAATGGTTATCAAGCGAGACCTAAATGATTACCAAATGGGTTTGGTGACCTTTTATAAATGGATAGATTCTCAATTTATGTAAATGGATAGATTTTTATTAATTAAATCTTCGCTAGAATCAAGTTTATGTAAATGGATAGATTTTCGATTTTATGGATGAACATGACATCATCCGAAATGTATTTTGTTACTCAAGGAATTTTAACATCCAGTAACAATGACATAAATCGGGAAAAGTGCAAGATATTAAAGATAAAATCAAAACGCTTAAAATATCTCGAAGAGGCTGGAAAAGAACTCAAAACTGACGCAAAATTATATTATATTTAGTCAAAACTTTAGACATGTAAGTATTTCTGTTGCTTCCACCATTCTTCCTAAATGACTAACTTAAACCTTCCTAAACCTACCCTTAATTGCGTACATTATGTATCTGGAGTTACATCTTTTTAATCACCTTCAACAAGTCTCTTTGCAAGAACTTTTAAAGTATCAACAATTGCCGAAATGAAGGATCGAAGTTGTTATCTCAAAAGAGAGTGTACGTCAATTACTGCTAAGCTCAACTCATTTTGGCTAAGAAAATGTCTCTGATGCTCTATACAGATGTCACCAAGCCTTAAAGAAAAAACACTTCAACAGCAGCCATACCATGTCTGATCATGTAGGGTTCAATGGAATTGTTCTCACTAATGAAATGCACTGTTTTGAAAGAGCATTGTCTTCCTCAACCGACAACTGAAAATGCGCAATGGAGTTCATTCAGTTAAACTTCTTAATTGGCAAAGAGAGTCTTTCGTCTTTTAGCTCTAGAAGAGGCTAATATGATGCCTGGTCTAGGTCTCCTTACAACTTTGTTCATAAGGTGAAGGTACTGATGCCTCGTGCCCATCAAAGGGTGCTTTTCTATTAAAAAGTCCTTCTTATAGGCCTCTCGAAGAACGACAGTTTGTGTTCTAATCTTGTTTGACACATAAAATATACCTGGGTGATGAACTAAGGCTTTCTTGAACCTAGAACCGAATCCCAAATACTCTCCCAAGCAGAAGATGTTCTCTTTTTCGGTTTTCTTTGAGATCATAAGGTAAAGCAACTCATGGAGAACTGCCACAGCCCATTTTTCAGCTTGGTCACTATTTGGTGCTAAATGGAATGCATTTTCATAGGGTGAAATGTAGGGCAGGCGCTGCCACTCCTCCACCCAATTCATCACCTTCTTCTGCAAATCGAAACCTCTTGGGAAACTCATTCGAAAGGCAATATGACTTCTATTCCTACTCCCAAGATTACCTTCCAGACATTCCCTTCTCTTCAGTTCAGAGACTGAAAGGTCTTTCCTCCAAGAAAGTAACTCTAATGCAAGAGTCTGTTCACCTGTTAAATAATCTCTCACACTACAAACCTGAAAATATTCAGGATAATCAGCAAGAAGAGTTGGAATGAACCTGTAGGGTAGACCCAAATCCCATTGCAGCCTCTCAATGATATATAGGGGCAATTTCCCAGCTCCTGTGAGCATCAATAGTTTTGCCAACCTCTTCACAACATCGTCCCTATGTGGTTGAGAAATATGAATAGTTGATTCTTCCTTGTGGAGAAGTAAAGCTTGTGAGGTGAGCTTGACATGAGGATGGAAGCCAACACTAGGCTGGAATTGGATGAAAACAGAGGGGTATAACTCGAAGAACTTGGAGATGGTGGTCGTGGGGATTTTGAGGTTCTGTTTCAGCAAAGAAACATTGGAAAGTGGCAGAAATTTTAAAGGACTCGAAACGATTATATTCTTAAGCGAAATTACTTGTCTGAGATTTTTCTCTCTTTGAACTGCAAAATCAAGGTACGGATCTCTAACCCATTTGACCTTTGCATCAACAAAAGCACGAGTCTGGCTGAAACGATGAGGGATTCTAGTAATTTGGAGAAACATAAATAAGATTATTGGGAATGAAAGGCTTAAGAAATAATTGTCATCATTGGGAAATAGAAATGGCTGACAATTGGAATCGAGTAGGGTGAGAATAACTAAATTCGATAAGAGTAGACACAGATAAGAGTTCGTAAATTCAACCTAGACTCAATCGTAAATAATTATAATGGATAAAAGATAAACTGAAACTCGAAAATGAAGGAGGACAATGAATTAGCTCGAATTGGAAACATATTGCAGAGATCAAGAAATAATGGAAAGGGAAAAGCTAGAAAAGGAGCGTTTCAATCAGCAAGAAGAGAAGAACTTGAGCAACAGACAAAAATTTTGAACTAATGGGCTAATTTTCTACGAAATTTCAGCAGCTACCTTACAGTGAGGTGGTGCAACGCAGTACATATAATCCAATTCAGCAGATAAACAAAGCATGAATAAGATCGCAACCCATAACGATACCGCAATAAACAAAAGCCTAATCAGGAAAAATGAAGAGAGAGAGATATATGACCTACCGATGCGCCATGAAGCTCTGGTAAGCCATTCAATGGCGATGTTCAAAGGGCAGAAACAGAATCGAAGCTGCAAGGAAGCGGGAGGCGGAATATGAGAGTTCAGACGGAAATTTATCCTGTAAATTACAAGTTTACCTAAAGTTGGATTCAAGAAAGATTATAAACCCTCAAATTTGAAATTCGAGATGTTTGAAAAGAGATTCGAATGTGTGTTTAGATGGCAATAGGAAAGAAAATAAAGTTAAAAAGAATTTTCGAACATAGGGTTTTTAACACTGCAAACTTGAGTATTTTTTTGAATATATTGTCATTTACAAAGAGGAGTACACAGGTATATATACAATAGAGAATACAAGTAAGGAAAATTATAAATAAGGAAAGAATAATTAAAGATTCTAATTGACCAATTTATACCAAATATATATGGTAACACACTCCTTCTAACTTATGGTGGTAAATTAGAGACCAACTTCAGTTTGTGAAATAACTGAGTGAAATGTCCAAGTGATAGTGCTTTGGTAAAGATATCAACGGGTTGCTCTATAGTGAAGATTGATCGTAGAAGGAGAGTATTGTTCACAAAATGATGACGAACAAAGTGACAATCATTTTCAATGTGTTTGGTTCGTTCATGGAATACATTATTGTGAGCAATTTGAATAGCACTGCAATTGTCTTAATGAAGTATAGTAGCAGACTCTTGGAGAACACCTATATCAACTAGCAGCCATCGAAGCCATAGTAACTTTGAAGTAGCATCAGTAAGAGCTTGATATTCGGATTCTGTATTGGAGCGAGAGACAACAATTTGTTTCTTACTTCACTAAGAGATGAGAGAACCACCTAAGTAGAAGCAATAACCTGTGCTAGACTGACGATCTATGGGATCACCAGCCCAATCAGTATCAGAGCGGCCAGATAACACTAAGGACGACTGAGAGGAAAACTGAAGTCTATGGCCAAGAGGGCATTTGATGTAACGTAAAATGTGAAGAATAACAGTAAAATAGATAGACCGAGGAGCAGCCATGAACTAACTAACAATATAAACAACATATGCAATATTTTAGCCCGTCACAGTGAGGTAAATAAGACTGCATACTAGTTGCTGATAGAGAGTGACATCTTTAAGAAGAACCCCATATGAAGAACCTTATCAAATGGGGTCAAGCAAACATTGGGATCTAGAGGTGTGGATGCCGTGACAGAGTCAATAATACCAAATCGAGTTAAGAGATCAGAATTATATTTTGCTTGAGATAAATAGTATCCATTAGAACAAGATGAGACTTCAAGCCCAAGAAAATAACAGAGGGGTCCCAAATCTTTCATTTCAAAATGTTGCCCCAAGTAGCTTTGCAAGTCGAATATAGCTTATGGATCATCACCTGTAATTATCATATCATCAACATAAAGAAGGAAAAGAATAATACCCTTTGGAGTCCAACGCGTGAAAAGAGTTGTATCATGGGAACTTGAGGTAAATACGAGTTGAGTGACAGTAGAAATGAATGTGGAAAACTAGGCTCTTGGAGCTTCTTTCAGACCATATAAAGCTCAGCGGAAAAGACATACTTTCTAGGGAGGAGGAGAGGAACCAGGTGATGGTTTCATATAGACTTCCTCAGATAGTGTGTCATTGTGAAATGCATTTTTGATATCCATTTGGAGAAGGGCCACTGTTTGGCAGTTGAAATAGCTAAGAGACTACGAACAGGAGTCATTCGGATGATTAGAGCAAATGTCTCTCATTCGGGCAATTAGAGAAAATGTCTCTTCGTAATCAATGCCATATTTTTTAGAATAGCCTTTTGCAACAAGGCAAGCTTTACACATTCCATTGACCTATTAGAGTGAGTTTTAATTTTGTAAATTCACTTACAACCAATAGGTCGTTTACCAGGAGATAAATCTACATAATCCCAATTGTGAGTCTTTTCTAATGCCTAAAGTTCTTCATGCATTGCTTGCTGCAAAAAATGGTTAGTACTGGCTTCATAATAAGATGAAGGCTCAACTAGAGACATGATAGCACAAAAAACATGATAGTCTCGGTGATGAAGGAGAGTTTCTCTTATCTGAGTGGAGCCGCGAACTGAAATGACAAGTACAGGTTCAAATTTGGCAGTAGAGACAGAAGTTGGGTCCGGGATAGTAGATATAGGAACAACATTATTAAGCTCAGAGATGTGTAGAGGATCAAGAGATAGGGACAAATGATTGGAGACTGATGTGGAATCTGGGAGAACAGAGTCAAAAGTTGAGTGATCAGACTCGGGGACTAATGAAGGTTCAAATGAAGGAAATAAATCATTGGAAGGATCAGTGAAGAAAGGTTGGGAACTAGTTAGAGAGGCATGAAAAGATGAAAACTGAAAACATGGTATGTTCTCAAAAGGTAACATGGTGAGAGATACGTAATCGTTTCGAGATAGGATCCCAACAACGAAAATCCTTGTGTTCAATGTCATAACCGATAACATAGTATAAGCAAGCACGTGGTTCAAGTTTAGTGTGCTCATGAGGTTGAAGTAGGACAAAACAAGCACAACTAAAGATTTTCAAATGAGCATAAGAAGTACCAGGGAGGGTGTTTTGAAGGACGAAAGAGGGGATACGACTGATGACATAAATAGAGGTAAGAGCTGCTTCACCCCAAAACTTGTCAGGGTATGATGTAGAGAGAAGTTGGGCACGAACAAAGTCTAAGATATGACGAGGTTTGCATTCTACTCTGCCATTTTGTTGGGATGTGCGAGGGCATGGACATTGAACAAGGGTGCCTTATTGTGTGAGAAACGAGATAAAACTCGAATCCTTGTACTTCATGGCATTGTTGGTGCGAAGAATCTTAATGGCTCGAGAAAATTGTCTTTGAACCATATTAGCAAATGTAATGTAAACTTGGGTTAACGCAGAACAATTTTTAAGAAAATATATCCAGGTAAAGTAAGAACAATCATCAATAAAAAGGACAAAATATTGATAGCCATTAACAGTAGGAGTATGAGCAGGACCCCAAATATCAGAGTGAATTAAACCAAAAGGTGTATCATATGAGGATGATGAAGTAAAAAAGGACAAGGCAAGTTGTTTCACAAGTTTACAATTTAAACAGTCAAAGGAATTAAGTTTTAAAATATTGGTTAAGTTCCCAGATGATACTAACTTGCAAAGTTTTTCAGAAGAAGCATGACCAAGACGAAGATGCCACTGATATATGGTAGAATCAATAACAGATGTAGAGATAGGTGGAGAGCTAAGAAGCCAAAAGTTAAATTGAGAACATGATAGGTATTTGGGAGATTTAGGTCCGGTGTGACAACATTACCTATATGGGATATAGTTATATTGTTTCCATTAGAAGTATGAATAGGAGGAAAAAATGGAGCTGGAGTTGAGGAAGATATAAGTGAAATGTTGGAAGTCATATGATTGCAACAAGCAGAATCAAGAAACCAAAAATTACTTGAAGGAATTGCAAAGGTAGAGGATTTGACAGATATGTTGGGTTTTATGCCCTAAAACTCGTAGATAGTAAATGTAACATTTAACTGTTCATTAATAAAGTGTTAGCAATATTTATTACAATAAATAGTTATTGCTTATCTTATATTTATCTTGCCTAAATAACCCTAATTCAATGAATTAACATCCTAGATTGTTGTATGAATCTTGAACTGTATGTGGAGACATACGGGGATTAGTGTTCAAGATACAACCTAAAGAGTCTATAGTATATGGATAAGGTTAGGTACCTTATCCTGATGACACTATGGATACAACCCACTTTGTATTTGATACAAATGCAATGATCCAATGCATTCATGTAGGAGACATGTGAGTGGAGTTATCCTATGCAATGGGTTTGCATAATATTGGAACACGAAAAAGTAACCACTAGATGTAAATGTTGGGGTTGATGCCCTAAATCTCGTAGGGTTCTGTAGTTTGTAAACACTTGTATGAACAAACATTCTGTGATTTATAATATATGATATTTTATTCACTTTAGACTATGAAATATATGTATTTTAGTTGCATTAACCACAAACCAATAAACTAAGATCCATGGTTGTCATTGTAACTTAAACATGTATGTGGAGACATACAAGTGGATCGTGTTTAAGTGATAACCTAAATGGTCTATAGTATATGGATAAAGTTGGATACCTTATCCTGGTGACACTACGAGTAGGACCTATTTTGTAGGTGTTACAAATGTTGTAAAGTGCTACAAATGATCTGATCTTGATCATTCATGTATTAGACATGCGAGCGGGGATATTCTATACAAAGAAGTTTGTATAAGACCGGACCACAAAATGTTTAGTCTCGTTATATAACACCATTCATAATTGAGACCTTCATTTCACTAGGATGACCATAGGTAACATGACCTTAATCCTGAGTGAGTTGTGAACTTCTGCCTATGAGAGTGGTCCTTTGATTTGCATGGGTGAGAGTGGCTAGATTCCCGACTCAATAAGCCTATCATTTTGGAGATTCGTTTGCTTGGGGAGCTGAGAACTCAGCTACACAAGATGAAATTCACTTCTTCCCCGAAGTAGAGGTAAGTAGATAAATTGCTCTCTTAAAAGTTGATTCCGGGTCTTAAACAATGTGGCGCCACACCTTCTCTTGGCCCAAGAGGGGTTCAATCATAGTGGGGCTATGATCTATTATTCATTAGAGGGATCTGTGGTACTTAAGGAGTTAGATGTAACTATAGGGGAAAAACGGTAATTTGGCCCCATTATACTTACGAGCGATTTGTGAAGGGTCATCGTACTATTGATTGATTATATCCAATGGACACAAAAATATATCTATAGTGCAAAGAGTGCAGCTGTCGATCTTTAGTGGAGTACCCGACAGTTAATGGATGATGGATAATGTGATTAAAGAGTTTAATCAGTTATTCACGTACCGTTGGAGCTTCAAGTTATAGGTCCATAAGGTCCCCTTGGTAGCTCAATGAATTTAAGTTGAGAATCAGTTTTTGGGTTAATTTGAAATATGCAAATTAATAAAACAATAATGTATCAAACAATATATGATATAATTAAATTAATTCAATATGATATAATTGATATAATGTATTTGATACATTATTGTTTTATTGGAGGAACTAATATTTGAATATGATTCAAATATATTTTCTATGAATAAGATTTATATTTATTAAATTTAATATAAATATGATTTATATTAAATTCCATAAAATAAAGAAAAAGAATTATGGTCTATATATTGTATGTGATGTAATATTAAAACTATAGGTTATAAATATAATATGATAAGTTAGTTATCATATTTATTTATATTTATTAATTATTTGATAATTAAATTCTTTTTCTCAATAACCACCCTTAGTGGGTAGTTATTTAGTTTTATGGCAAATTTGGGATAAAATTAAATTTGATTTCAAAATCTAAAAAATATATATAGACGTGAGTAGCAATCGAGTAAGAAAGTCTTACTATACGATCACTTGAGAGACTAAATGATCGAGCAGTATTGTCTATGTTATAGATTTTCTCGTCTACACGTCAGTGTTGTTCTCATCTCGATTGTCTTCCTCCTCCACACCAAATCTTCCCTCTAACCAAAATGAGCCAGAGCCCACTACTCCTGGATTCTCACATCGAGAATACCAAGGTAACCTAGTGGTTGTGTCCAGTTGCTACTTGTTACTGTTCGAGGGTGTTCGAGTTGTTCGTTGCGTTCGTGAACAAATTTGATGGAGGGATTTACTTGAAGAAGGGTTCTTCAAAGGTATAATCTCTTATCCTTTGTTTTTATTTTCAGAAGCATGTTGTAATTTAAGTTTTGTGCATAATTGTTTCTGTATGACTGTAAATTTATGAGTTCATTAACAATGGGATTTGGACGATCCGCTTCCGCTCAAAGGTCCTCTATAATCAGAGTTCCTTTAGTAACTCCATTGTCTAGTCAGGTTTTTATTTCACTAGGATCACCTAGGCAACTTAGTCTTAATCTTTAGTGAGTTATCGATTCCTATTCATGAGGGATTGTCCTTTGATTTGTATAGGTGAAGCTGGTCAATTCGTCGACTCAATAAGCCTACCATTTTAGGGACAACACCAAGTGGGGAGCTGGGAACATAATTTCATGAGATGAAATTCACTTCTTCCCAACTTTAGGGTAAGTAGATAAGTGTTCCCGTAGATGGTGTATCCTAGACTTGAACAAAGGTCCTACCCTCTCATTGGCCCAATAGGGGTTTCTGTTTGATGGTTAGACCACAAACAGGATGTTCATTAGAGGAGTACTAGTACTTAAAGATGTAGAGGTAACCTAGGGCTAAAACGGTAATTTGACCCAATGGGTGTTACGAACACTCGTGAAGGACTAACTTGTTGTTATTGATCAATATCCATGAACACATAAATATATCTACAGTGAGACAGTGAGAGAGTGCAACTATGGATCTATAGTAGAGTGTACGTACAATTAACAAATATTGATTAACTTGGATAATAAGTTTAGCCAATTAATCTCGTATCAATGGAGCTTCTGATCTATAGGTCCATTAGGTCTCACTAGTAGCTTATAAAAGGTATTAAGGTAATTAATGTAATTTGAAATATTCAAATTTACTAAGAGAAAGAATATAATGTAGGATGATATATTATAGTATAAAGTTTATATTTTAGTTAAACTTTATTATCTAAATTTATTTTGAATTTGATTAAAAAATTAATTTAATGGGAGAATTAAATATTTGAAGGAGTTCATATATTAAGTTTAAGATGAATAGAATTCATATTAAAATTATAGGCTAAAATTAATGCCCATTAAATGCACATTAAAACTATAGGTAATATGAGAGAAAAATAATTGAATGTGATTCAATTATAAGGTTAAATTAAATATGTGATATTTAATTTAATGATTAATTAGTTGGAGAATTAACTAATTATTAAATTTAATTAAATTTGATTTAATTGAATTAATTGAATTAAAACTATAGGTTATGAGAAAGGGATGTATTGGAATAGGATTATAATGTATATTTGATTAAATATGAGATATTTAATTATTATTAATTAATTTGATTAATTATCATTATTTGATTTATTTTAAAAAAGTAAATTTTGATTTAATTTATTTTTAATAAATTTACTGTTATTTAATTAAATAAATTAATTTGATTTAATTTGTTAATTAAATAAATAATTTAGTTATAACAAACCCGAACGTGGGAGTGGGAGAGAGATCTTCTTTCTAACTTCCTCCAGTCTCTCACTATCACATAATTAGTTTTTGATTTCTCTGGCTTTTGGTCTTATGAGATTTTTCTTTAAACAAAATTCCCTCCAAGGATCCCACTTTCTTCTATCTCACTAGTCAAAGGGAATATTGTTGAAATTTTTTTGAAGATGCAAAAAGTGGGTGATGCCCTCGAGAGTCATCAACGAAAGTAAAGATTTCAATCAGCAATTAGTATTAAAGTCACCTCAGAATTTTATTTAATGAATTAAAATTTACTTTTTTTAAAAAAATTTAAGGTTGCATTATGAATGTTCGGTGTTGTTGTGAACTAATTGGGTTAATTGGCCTTAGAACTTACAATTTTTTATATGATTCATTCATGTAAAGGTGTTTTGAGCATTTAAATTGTAAATTAAGTCTTCTGTAAGTCTAGGTTTGATGAAGATATGTGAAAATAGAGACTAAATTTGGCCAAAAACGACGAAAAACAGTACAAAGGTTGGAATTCGAAAAAAATAGAAAAAAAAATGCAGCCGACGCAAGTGTGACGTCAGCATCCAGCGTAACACAAAAGATGTTGACGTCAGCCTTAGTTTAGTGGTCCGGTTGATTCGACAGCAGTTCAACTTGGCATCTGGCGTGCGATTTGTTGACTGGGCCAATAATTTTAACCCGTTCGAGCGGTTTTCGTCCAGTTCGAGCAATTTTGGCTCAGTTCGAGCAATTTTCGATCGATTCAAGCAATTTTGGTCTGATTCTGGAGTGGCTGAAGACTTTTCTAGGATAAAATTTGTAAAATTAAATTAATTTTATTCTTTAACTTTATCCTAGGGCCAATTAACCGCTTCATATACTTTTTAAATGCTTTTTGGATGTCATTTTGATATATTCCCACCTTAGGCTAAGCATGCTCATGTATTTTTATATATTATAATAATGATAATGTATGAGATAATACATGATTATTTAATTTCATGATTTATTTAATATAATGGTTATGTTAATTTGATGAAATTAATAAAGCATGAAGCATGTAATTACATAGTTAAATATAAACAGTTTTATTTAATATAGTGTATCGAGCATGCTTGTTTGCTTTTCATGTTTAGCTTGATATAAGAAGTTATGTTAATTAAATATGAAAATCAAAATGCATTGAGCATGACACATCCATAGTAATAATATAATTGTTATATTATATTCATGCAATGCATTTTTGGTTTAATTATTTAATTAATTAGAATATAATTGTTAATTGAATTAACCATAAAGAGCATGATTATAGGACTAATCATTAAATTAGAAAATTGTTTTTAAAAAATTAATGATTAGAAACCGTCAATCTATAATCAGAATTGCATGCAAATATAGGATCATAGAATAAATTAATTAATTTTAATTTATTTATAATTAATTAGATCTAAGATCATTTTATTCTAATAGGATTAAAATTATCTCTTAGTTTTAAAATAGTTTTAATGAATAAGTAGGAAAAACATTACTCTGATAATAAGGGAAATATATCGATTAGGTTCTGTCTAGGCTGGAGATATTTAAGTTGACGTTTACGGAACACCTCCTACCTGGGAACTGACCTGGAACTTAAGTTGGATTAATCATAGTTTAATGTTAGCATACAATGTCACTACCTTAATTAAAAGAGTTTAATTCACCTAGAAAATAGTGTAAAGGCCTTTTTATAAGAGTTAAAATAGGCATCGACTTAGACATAATGACTTAGCCGAATTTATCTAAGTTAAATAACCCTAAAATACAGTAGGACACTTTAGTGGAAGGAAAAGTACAAAACAAGATATTCATATCAGGTTTTGCTCCCATGTCCCTGTATGTTAACAACGTGAGATCCATGCTCGGCTTCATGTCGCCTTGGGTGCGGCCTCTCTTCAAAAAGTGTTTTCATGAGTCAATAACAAGGTGAATTAGGAAAGTGTCTATAGTAAGTGGGAGTGGAACGGGTGTCAACGTATCCTTCGATCTCCACCCGTAAGTCACACCGTGAGATTCCTATGATTTTCCTGCATGTTGTCCTAGAGCAACCATCCCTTCAGAGGGCCTGATCATAGGATTCAAAACACAGTGAACTCTTGAAAAGAATATCACTTAGGTTAATTACTAACGGTTGTCTTTCCTATAGTAGTTTGTTGGTGCATACCTCTGAGATTTGAAAGTAGGAGGGTTACATTTATGAGGATAAATTAAGAGTTAACGAATCCTTGACCGAACAACAATGGCTAATATCTATAGAAATATGAGTTATTTTGGTATTAGAATTAGCTGAGAGCTGTCTCATTTCAGAGGAGGAGTGGCTGATCACCCTTCGGTGTTTATTGCTCTAAATCCCTGAAACATGTTTGCAAAAAATAAATCAATATTTTATTAGGGTTCTATGATTGCTTATTTTTGCTAAATTGATTGGATAGTTTGCAATTGCTTACTTTTGTGATAGGTTAAGGAAAAGATAAAAAAATACAGTGAATGTTTGTTTTTTATTTTTAGCAATGTCTTCCTCAATAATTGCATTGCTTAAAAATGAAAAACTTATCGACGATAATTACTCTACGTAGAAGTTCAACTTGAATATGATTCCCGTAGTTGACGATCTACGATTCCTCTTATCGGAGAATTGTCCTTTGACCCTTACTCATAGTGCATTCTAGGCTACGAAGGATGCTTATGACCTATAGATAAAGACCAATGAAAAGGCTCACGTCTCCATCTTGGCGAGTTTATCTGAAGTTCTATCCAAGAAGCATGAGGTCATGGAAACTTCGAGGGAGATTATGAAATCTTTTCAGGAGATGTTTGGACAACCGTCCTATCTGCTCCACTATGATGCCCTCAAATATATTTACATCTGTCATGTGAAAGAGGGCACATCTGTTTAGGAATATGTCCTGGACATGATGGTCCAATTTAACGTGGTAGAGGCAAATAGAGCAGTCATAGACGAGCACAGTTAGGTTGCGTTCATCATGGAATATCTTCCAAAGAGTTTTCTACAATTTCGTAGCAATGCAATGATAAACAAAATTCAATATAACCGGACCAGTCTCCTTAATGAGCTACAAAATTACCAGTCTCTTATGAAAAATAAGGAATCGATTGAAGGAGAGAAAAATGTTGCCTATTCCAAAAGGAAGTTCCATAAGGGCTCATTCTCTGGAACTAAGTTTGTTCCTTAATCTTCTGCTTTGAAGAAGATTTAGAAGAAGGGAGATAAGGGGAAGGCTCCCACGACTGTTATAAAAGGAAAAGGGAAGGCCAAGTTGGGTGACAAGGGCGGGTGTTCCCACTGCAACATAGATGGATACTGGAAGAGGAATTGCTTTAAGTACCTCGCTGAGAGAAAGAAGGAAAACGAAGGTAAATACGATTTACCTTTTTTAGAAACGTGTCTTGTAGAACATGATGTATTTGCCCGGATACTGGATTTGGGAGCAGCTAATCATGTTTGTTCTTCTTTATAGGGAAATAGTTCCTTTCAGCAGCTGAAAGAAGGTGAAATGACGCTCAGGGTCGAAACGGGAGATGTCGTTTCAGCTAGTGCAATGGGAGCTGCAAAGTTATTTTTAAGAGATATATTTGTTTTTCTTTAGGATTTGTACATTGTATCAAAAACCAAGAGAAATTTAGTTTCTATTTCTTATCTACTTGAACAATTGTACACCATAAATTTTGAAAGTAAAGACGCGTTCATTTTCAAGAATGGTGTCTTATATGTTCAACTAGATTAGAAGATAACTTATATGTATTAAGACCAACCAAAGCAAAAGCAATCTTAAATCATAAAATGTTTAAAACTACTGAAACTCAAAGTAAAAGACAACACATTTCTCCTAAAAGTAACAACACCTATCTTTAGTACTTAAGAATAGGTCACATAAATCTTGATAGGATCGGGCGTTTGGTAAAAAATGGAATTCTAAATGAGTTAGAAAATGATTTATTACCACCATGTGAATCGTGTCTTGAGGTAAAAATGACCAAAAGATCTTTTAGCAGAAAAGGCTACAAAGAACCCTTAGAGTTAATACATTCATATCTATGTGGTCAAATGAATGTAAAAGCTCGAGGAGGATACAAATATTTAATCTCTTTTATAGATGATTATTCATGGTATGGTTACTTATACCTAATGGGGCATAAGTCTGAAGCTCTTGAAAAATTCAAGGAGTTTAAGGCTGAGGTTGAAACCCTATCAGGTAAAATTATTAAAACACTTCGATCTAATCTAGGTAGAGAGTATATGGATAAGAAAACTCTAGGACTATATGATAGAACATGGAATCTAGTCTCAACTTTCAGCGTCTGGTACACCTCAACAAAACGATGTATCAGAAAGGAGAAATAGAACCTTGTTAGACATGGTTCGTTTAATGATAAGCTATGCTAGCTTGTTTTTGGGGTATGTAATAGAGACTGCAACTCACATTCTAAACAATATTCCCTCGAAGAGTGTTTCTCAAACACGTTTTGAGTTATAGAGGGGGTGTAAACCTAAGAAACTGGAACCTCATTCAAGGGTGTGCCAATTTGTTGGTTACCCAAAAGAAACAAGAGGTGGTATTTTCTACGATCCACAAGAAAATAAGGTGTTTGTATAGAAAAATGCTACTTTATTGGAGGAAGACCACATGAGAGATCATAACCACATAGTAAGTTAGTATTAGGAGAAGCTACTGAAGAGTAAACAAGAGTTGTTAATGAAGCTGGTCCTTCAACAAGAGTTGATGAAGGAGCTAGTTCTTCAGGCCCGTCTCGTCATTCTCAATCGTTGAGAATGCCTCAACGTAGTGGGAGGATTGTATCAAGACCTGAACACTACTTAGGTTTAACTAAAACTCAGGACTTCATACCTGATGATGACATTAAGGATCCATTGTCCTATCGATAGCCAATGAATGACGTAGATAAAAACCAATGGGTCAAAGCAATGGATCTTGAAATAGAGTCAATGTACTCCAATTTAGTATGGGAGCTTGTAGATCTACCTGAAAGGGTAAAACCCATAGGGTGTCAATGGTTCTAGAGAAAGAGAGATACAACTAAGAACGTACAAGCCTTCAAAGCTAGACTCGTAGCAAAAGGTTATACTTAGAAAGAAAGGGCATACTATGAGGAAACTTTTTCTCCTATTGCTATGTTAAAGTCTATAAGAATTCTTGTCCATAGCCACATATTATGAATATGAAATATGGAAAATGGACGTCAAGACTCCTTTTTGAATGGTTATCTTGAAGAGAATATCTTTATGTCTCAGCCCGAAGGGTTCATAGTCCAAGATTAAGAGCAAAAGATTTACAAGCTAATCAATCCATTTATGGGTTGAAACAAGCATCTAGATCTTGGAACATTAGATTTGATATTGCGATTAAATATTTTGGTTTTGACCAAAATGTTGATGAGTCTTGTGTATACAAGAAGATCAACAAGAATAAAGTAGCTTTTCTAGTACTTTATGTGGACGATATTCTACTCATTGGAAATGATGTAGGGTACCTTGCTAAAGTGAAAAACTGTTTAGTGGCCCAATTCCAAATGAAAGATTTGGGAGAGGAGTAGTATGTTCTTGGGATCTAAATCATTAGGGATCATAAGAACAAAATACTGGCATTGTCTCAAGCAACATATATCGACAAAATGTTGGCTTGATATTCGATGCAGAACTCCAAGAAGGATTTATTGCCTTTTAGGCATGGGCTCACTTGTATAAGAAACAGTGTCCTAAGACACTTCAAGAAGTTGAGGATATGAGACGTATTCCCTACGCCTCAGCTGTGGGCAGCTTAATGTATGCTATGCTCTGTACTAGGCCTGACATATGTATGCAGTGGGAATAGTCAATAGGTATCAGTCCAATCCAGCGTTAGACCATTGAGAGATGGTTTAGAACATTCTTAAGTATCTTTGGAGAACGAGGGACTACATATTGTGTATAGGGTTAAGGATTTGATCCTTGGGTATACCAACCCTGACTTCCAAATTGACAAGGAAATCTATGTTAGAGTCAGTGTTCACCCTTAGCAACAAAGCTGTAGTTTGGAGAAGCATCAAGTAGGGATGTATATGTTCGGTTCTATATCCTAAAACTCGTGGTTTGTAAACAATATGACTTATTCTGAAAATTCAATAAGTTGTTATTAAATATTTTGTTTATTAGAAATCCAATAAACCTAAATTCCCTTGACTATTACATGAATACTTGAACTTTATGTGGAGATATACAAGTGGATCAGGTTCGAGTAAATAATCAAATGATCTATAATATACGAATAAGGTTGGGTGCCTTATTCTGGTAACACTATTGGATGCGGCCTACTTTGTAGTTGTTACAAAGAGTTGTAAAGTGCTACAAACATTGTGATCCTAATTCGTACATGTTATGACACGAGGAGTGGAGGCGTCCTATGGAAATGAGTTTTGTACAAGATAGGATCACGAAACCAGTCACTCTTACTTTATAATGCTGTTTATTGTTTAAGATTGACTATTTCAAAGCGATGACCTAGGTAACTTGACCTTGATCCTGAGCTAACTATGAACTCTTGTTTGTTCGGGATTATCCTTTAATTTGCGAATGGTGAGAGTAGACCAACGTCTCTGCTCAATAAGCCTTCCATTTTGGGGATAAGACCGGATAGATAGCTAAGGATATAGGGTGCAAGACGAAATTCACTCCTACCTGATTAGGGTTAGTAGAGAGGTTGTTCCCTTTAAGTGCTGATTCAGGGTCTTGAACAAGAGGCCTCACCCTCTCATTAGCCCGAGAGGGATTCGATTTGTTGATTGGATCACAAATCAATTATTCATTAGAAGATCAGTGGGACTTGAGAAATAAGAAGTAATTTCGAGGGTAAAACAGAGATTCAACCCAGCTGTTATTATGAACAACCTATGAAGGGTTAACTTACTAATCATGGTTATATCGAATGGATATAATATATTTATAGTGAGGGGAGTTCAGCTATGGGATTTAGTGGAAGTACCCATTAGTTAACGAATGGGGATTAGTTCGGTCTAATGAGTTTAGCTGATTAATCTCAGATTGCTGGAGCCCATGTTCTGTAGGTCCGAGGTCCCCCTACTAGCTTGTAAATGGATTAACTCTAGAGTAGCGTGATAAGTTAATTTGAAACGTTCAAATTAGAATTAAACGAAATTATAGAAATAATATTTAAATATGATTTAAATATTTGAAGATGGAATTTAAATTAATTTAATATTTGACATTAAATTAATTAGAATTATTTAAATTGTTTAAATAATTATTTATTAATTTTATTAAAAAAATTAATTTATGAAATTAATTTTGTAAAATTAACAATATTTTCAATTTTATTAAATAAATTGATTTATGAAATCAATTTTGAGAAATTGAAAAAGGAAAAAAAACACAAAAATGGAAAATAAACATTTTCCATTACTTCTTCAAGTTGCTCACACTAAACCCATTAACTTGGTCTTCTTTTACTCCAAGCATGAGCTACATTTCATGCAATTATTCTTATTTCATGATAGTCTGCAATATATTGAAGAGATTGGAGTGGTTTTGAGGTAATGCAACCGAAAGAATTTCTCTGAAAAATTCGTGAGAAGAAAGGTATTCTTCATTTTGGGTTGCTGCTATGAGCATTCTCCAACTTCCCTTAATTCAGGCTTATTTTGAGTCCCATAACTCAATCTAGAGCACCAAGAGGATGGTAGGGAAAATCTTGGGGTGGTCTACATTAAGATTCGGAGAAGATTTGCAGTTGGATTCAAGCTTTGAGGAAGTTCTACAAAGTATGTCATGAAACCCAATTATTTCTTCTATAACATGCTTTAGTTTCTGCCAAAACTAATGAATTGGAGTACTTATGGATTCTGGTCACTTCTGCTACGTAATGGTACATTCCAAAAATTGGTATCAGAGCTTTATATAAGCATTCAATTTGGTTTAATTTTAGTGTGGTGGGTGTTTTATATGAGTTATATGAAACTGCTGTACTGATATGGCTTTCTGAGTTTTGGCTTTTAATTTCTCTTTGATTTCTCAATTAAATTTGTAATTGGCTCTTGCTTGATGAGCTTATATGTGTCCCAAGAATCTGTAATTTATTTAGAGTCATTAGAATTGAAATTAAGCTGTAATTTAATGAAACAAGTGAAGAGGTCGTGTTGCAGATTGTGGTTTATCAGCCTCTGTTCATGTCGTCATTGAGCTTCAATAGCTAGACGATCACTTAGCTTCAGGCGTTAGACGATGTGAAGAAAAGCTAAACGATCGTGTAGCTTTGGGCATTGATCGTTGAGGTGTTGTGCGCTAGACGATCGTGTACCTGTGAGAGCTAAGCGATGTGTTGTATTGCTATACGATAGCACTACACGATCGTATAGCTTTGGGTGGGAGTTAAACGATGTGTTGAAGAGCTATATGATAGTGTTGCACGATCGTTTACCTATGTGCGGCAGCTGAGCGATGCATCGAGAGCTATGCGATAGCACTACACGATTACTTACCTTTGCGCGCACTAAACGGTTAACTTCAGGCGTTAGTTGATGGCGCTAAGCGATCGTGTAGTAATTGTCTAGTGTTAGATGATGGAGTTGCACAATAGTGTTAGACACTAAGTGATCGTGTAGCATTGTCCGACACTAGACGATGACACTATACGATAGAAGGAAGACACTACACGATCATGTAGTTTGATCAGGAGATATGCGTTAGTTGCTAAACGATCATGCAAACACTAAACGATTAGGAAAAACAAATGACGATGGCCGTTAATGCTAAACGATGAGACTTAACGAGATTTTGAGCAGAAGTGAAAGTTGCTGGTTTGACTGGTTCTCTTGTTGTAACGCCAGATCCTTACATATTATGGTCTGACCGCTACAACATGTATACTTAGACTTTTCTATCATGAGATGAGTTTTGGTAAAAATTTCAAAAGAACATATCTAAAATTTTATTAATTAGGTAGAAAACTATATAAAAAGTTTATTTTACAAAACACAAGGATCCATAAAACATTAGCATAGTGATACAAAATGTATATATGCCCATAATAGTGAGTTTGATGGTTGGCACTTTGAGCGACGTCCAATCCTGCCACCTACGCTGTGTCCTTACCTACAAAGTCTGTAAAATAAGATGAGTATATAATATACCCAGTAAGTAGTTCTCGTGACCAAATGCACAATCACATGCAACATGTCATGAAAACATATGATTGGGACCGAAAACATATAATAACATGAGGTGGTTGGTTATGCTTCCAACATAAATTCCTCTGCCCTGGTAGGAAAATGAGGACTTAAGCGGAAACTAACCCATTTGATGATTAGCGAGTCATGCAGTCAGTAGGAGTAGAGTAACATCAACCATTAGCATAAACGTAAGATTGGACTAGAAGGGTACAACCATACATACCCTACTAGTCCCTAGCATAAACTTGACATAGATTGGGTCTAGACGGGTGCAACCATACATGCCCTGCTAACCCTGGAAGCATAACCTTTATCTAATTAAAATTTAATCTTATTTCATCATCGTGAACAAACATAATGCATGGGATCCTTTGTCGAGAAACGTGTTTTAAATATGTAATGCAACAATACAATAACATAATTATGCAACATAGTAAAGATACACTACCATAAAACACTTAAAGAGAGGGTGAGATAAACTACTTACCTCGACTGTGCTCCTAATTATTCCTTATGATTTGGTCCTATAGATTTTATAAAGAACACTTATGATTAAATCCAGTTTTAAGACTATTCGATTAAGGAATTTGATGAACATAACTTATTTATTTACAAAATTATGATTGTTAAATATTGAGAGTATTAGTGTAATTATGTTGAATTATTTAATGATAATGATGATGATGATGATGATGATAATAATAATAATAACAACAACAACAACAAGAATAGTGATAATGACAATAACAACTACTACTACTACGATGTGATCCTAATTCGTACATGTTATGACATGAGGAGTGGAGATGTCATGTGCAAATGAGCTTTGTACAAGATTGGACCACGAAACCAGTCACTCTTACTTTCTAACGTTGTTTACTGTTTAAGACTGACTATTTCAAATTGATGACCCAGGTAACTTGACATTAATCCTAATCTAACTATGAACTCCTGTTTGTTCGAGATGATCCTTTGATATGAAAACGATGAAAATAGACCCATGTCTCTGCTCAATAAGCCTCCGATTTTGGGGATAAGACCGGATAGATAGTTGGAAACATAGGGAGCAAGACGAAATTCACTCCTACCCGATTAGGGTTAGTAGAGAGATTGTTCCCTTTAAATGCTGATTCTGGGTCTTGAACAAGAGGCCTCACCCTTTCATTAGGCTGAGAGGGATTCGATTTGTTGATTGGATCACAAATCAATTGTTCATTAGGGGATCAGTGGGACTTGAGGAACTAGAGGTAATTTCGGGGGTAAAATAGGGAATCGACCCAGCCGTTATTACGAACAACTTGTGAAGGGTTAACTTACTAATCATGATTATATCGAGTGGACATAATATATCTATAGTGAGGGAGCTCAGCTATGGGTTTTAGTGGAATCACCCATTAGTTAACGAATGGGGGTTAGTTCGGTCTAATGAGTTTTAGCCGATTAATCTCGGATCGTTGGAGCCCATGATCTGTAGATTCGTGAGGTCCTCCTACTAGTTCGTAAATGGATTAACTCTAGAGTAGCGTGATAAGTTAATTTGATACATTCAAATTAGAATTAAACGGAATTAAAAAATAATATTTAAATATGATTTAAATATTTGAAGATGGGATTGTGTAAAATTAATTTAATATTTCATATTAAATTAATTAGAATTATTTAAATTGTTTAAATAATTATTTATTAATTTTATTAAGAAAATTAATTTATGAAATTAATTTTGTAAAATTAATAATATTTTCAATTTTATTAAATAAATTGATTTATGAAATCAATTTTGAGTAATTAAAAAAAGAAAAAAGACACAAAAATGAAAAATAAGCATTTTTCATTACTTCTTTAAGTTGCTCACACTAAACCCATCAACTTGATCTTCATTTACTCCAAGTATGAGCTGCATCTCATGCAGCTTTCTTATTGCATGATAGTCTGCAATATATTGAAGAGATTGGAGTGGTTTTGAGGCAATGCAACTGAAAGAATTTCTCTGAAAAATTCGTGAGAAGAAAGGTATTCTTCATTTTGGGTTGCTGTTGTGAGCATTCTCCAACTTCCCTTAATTCAAGCTTATTTTGAGTCCCATAACTTAATCTAGAGCACGAAAAAGATAGTAGGGAAGTTCTTGGGGTGGTCTACATCAAGATTCATAGAAAATTTGCAGCTGGATTCAAGCTTTGAGGAAGTTCTAGGAAGGTATGTCACGAAATCCATTTATTTCTGCTATAGCATGCTTTAGTTTTGGACAAAACTAATGAATTTGAGTGCTTATGGATCCTTGTCACTTCCGCTGTGTGATGGTACATTCCAACAGCATAGCTGACTCCACTATAGAGGCCGAGTATGTAGCTTATCTTGTATTTATCTTGCCTAAATAACCCTAATCCAATAAACTAACATCCTAGACTGTTGTATGAGTCTTGAATTGTATGTGGAGACATATGGGGATCAGTGTTCAAGTTACAACCTAAAGGGTCTACAGTATATGGATAAGGTTGGGCACTTTATCCTAGTGAAACTATGGATACGACCCACTTTGTATTTGGTATAAATGTAATGATCCTATGCATTCGTGAATGGGACATGCGAGTGGGGGTATCCTATGCAATGAGTTTGCATAAGATTGGACCACGAAAAAGTAACCACTAGATATATCTTCGTTGACTAGTCAGGTTTCTATTTCACTAGAATGACCTAAGCAACTTAGTCTTAATTCTGAGTGAGTTTATGAGCTCCTGTTCATAAGGGATTTTCCTTTTATTTGTATAGGTGAGAGTGACCAGTTCGTTGACTCAATAAGCCTACCATTTGGAGACAAGACCGAGTGGAAGCTGAGAGCATAATTTCACGAGATGGAATTCACTCCCTTCTAACTTTATGGTAAGTAGATGAGTGTTCTCTTAAGTGGTGTCTCCGGGACTTGAACAAAGGACTTTATCCTCTCATTGGCTCAAGAGGAGTTTTTGTTTGATTGTTGGACTACAAACAAGTTGTTCATTAGAGGAGCACTGTTACTTATGGATGTAGAGGTAACCCAAGGGTAAAACGGTAATTTGACCCAACTGGTGTTACAAATCGAGCCTACTTAAATAGCTTACGCTTAGCAAACCTAGTCTACAAAAAGAGGGCACTTGTGAAGGACTAACTTGTTGTTATTGGTCAAAATTCGTGGACACAAAAATATATCTGCAATGAGAAGAGTGTAACTGTGGGTTTGTAGTGGAGTGTACCCATAATTAACGAATATTGATTAACTTGGTTAATGAGTTTAACCAATTAATATCATATCATTGGAGCTTATGATCTATAGGTCCATTAGGTCCCACTAGTAGCTCATAAAGGGTATTGAGGCAATTAAAGCAATTTGAAATGTTCAAATTTACTAAGGGAAAGAATATAATATATGGTGATAGTATATAATATAAAGTTTATATTTTAATTAAACTTTATAATATAAATTTACTTTGAATTTGATTCAAACATTAATTTAATGGGAGAATGAAATATTTGAAGGAGTTCAAATATTAAATTTAAGATTAATAGAGTTCATATTAAAACTATAGGTTAAAATTAATATGTATTAGATGCACATTAAAACTATAAGTAATATGAGAGAAAAATAATTGAATGTTATTCAATTATAAGGTTAAATTAAATATGGATATTCAATTTAATGATTAATTAATTGGAGAATTAATTAATTATTTAATTTGATTAAATTTGATTAAATTTGTTTTAACTAAATTAATTGAATGAAAACTATAGGTTATAAGAGTGAGATATATTAGAATATGATTCTAATGCACATTTAGTTAAATATGAGATATTTAATGATTATTAATTAATTTGATTAATTAATAATTATTTGATTCACTTTTATAAATTAAATTATGAATTAATTATTTCAATAAATTTATTGTTATTTAATTAAATAAATTAAATTTGAATTAGTTTATTAATTAAATAAATAATTTAGTTGAGATTTTTCTCTGAAAAAAATTTCCTCAAAGAATCCCACCTTCTTCTATTTCACTAGCCCAAGGAGAATATTGGTGAAATCGTTTTGTGGTGTTGTTCACTTGTTTTGTAGTAGAGGAATCAAGATCCAAGAAATTGGTGAAGCCCCACAGAGTCGTCAACGAAAGTATGAGTTTTTAGATTTATTTCCTCTGTTAATTTGTTATTAAAATCTAAAAATGGTATGAAATTTTTCTGCTATGCCTTGGATTTTAATTTAGCAGGATATTACTTGTTCCATAAGATTTTGAAGATTACTGATAGGAATGCAAATGGAGGGAAGTTTGTTGGATAAAGAGGCAGCAAAAATAGATGGAGAACTAGCTTGAGATAAGCTTCTTGGGTTGGTGGATCTACCAAGAGGACAAGATAGACGTATGGAGCAATTTTCCAAAATGTGTCCATATTTGTGGCAATACTTTTGGGTTTTATGCCCTAAAACTCGTAGATAATAAACATTATTAATTGACCATCATCAATAAAGAGATCGATGTTAATTCAATAAAGATTATTTTTTGTGTTATTTGTCTATTTTGTCTTAATAACTCTAAATCCAATAAACTAGTATCTAAAGCTGTCTTATGAGTCTTGAATTGTATGTGGGTACATTCAGAGATCAATGTTCAAGATACAGTCTAAAAGGTCTATAATAGGGATAAGGCTGGGTACCTTATCCTGGTAACACTATGAATACAACTCATTTTGTATTTGATACAAATTCAATGATCTAACGAACTTGTGTAGATGACACGCGAGTAAGGGTATCCTATGCAATGAGTTTGCTAAGACTGGATCGCGAAATAGTAACCACTAGATGTAACACCGTTAAGTAGTTAGGTTCCTATTTCAATTGGATGACCTAGGCAATTTAGTCTTAATCTTGAGTATATTATGAACTCCTATTCACGAGAGATTGTCCTTTGACTTGTATGGGTGCGGATGGCTAGATCGCCGACCCAATATGTCTACCAACTTGGGGACAAGATCGAGGCGGGGCTGGGAACATAGTGATGCAAGATGAAATTCACTCCTTCTCGCTTTAAGGGGAAGTAGATAAGTGTTCTCTTAAGTGGTGTCTCTGAGACTTGAACAAAGAGCCCTACCTTCTCATTGGCCCGAGAATAAACAAGTTGTTCATTAGAAGAGCACTGGTACTTAAGGACTCAGGGATAACCCAAAGGTAAAATGGTAATTTGACCCAGTTGGTGTTACAAAGACTTGTGAAGGATTGACTTGCTAGTATTGGTTTATGCCCATAGACACAAAAATATATCTATAGTGAAAAGAGTGTAGTTGTGGGTCTTTAGTGGAGTGTACCCACAGTTAAGGAATATTAATTAATTTGGTTAATGAGTTTAGCCAATTAATCTCATATCATTGAAGTTCTGATCTATAAGTCCACCAGGTCCCCTCGTTAGCTCACTAGAGGATACTTAAAAGGGATCATTTGAATTGTCCAAATTAATTTGAGGAAACTATATATTAATGGGATTAATATATAATTAATAATGGATATGATCTATAATTAAATTGGAAAGTAATATTTGAATAAGATTCAAATTAATTAATTCAAGTGAATTAGATTCGTAAAGAATTAATTAAAAGAGAGGTATTACACATATATATATGCGATGTATATGATAATTAAATATACATTAAATTAGGTTTAATGTATAATTGGTTATTTAATTATTACAAATAAGTGTTATTTAATTAGGCTAATTAATTAAATAAGTGTTATTTAATTGGGCTAATTAATTAAATAAGTGTTATTTAACTAATTACAAAAAAGAAAAGTATATTAGCCTTTCCCTATATAAATACCTCCCTATGACCCTTTGCAAAACACACAATATTGTAGAGAAACTCTAACAATACACAACTCCATAGTGTTATTGTACAGAATTTTCTCTAAGCCTTTCTACTCTCCCAAAAATACTATTGTCCTCTCCCTCTCCCAATAGTTGGATACCACCTATCCTCTACTGGAATCCTAAGAGAATAACGAAGTTTCTCTCGTGGTAGTATTCGAGATCGTTCAAGGAGTTGTTTGTGATCAAGATCGTTTGGAGATCCATTTGTTGGAACCTTGGGGAGACTTGTTCGTGGCATTAAGGAATCTACAAAGGTAAGAATCGTTCTAATCATTTCCCTAAATGCATGCTAATTTTTGTGTTTATTTATTCTATTTAGTGTAACGATTTTGTTTAATATAAAATCGAATCGCGTGATGCAAGGTGCTCCTCGCCAAAACACTTCCGTTGCGGGATCCGATCCCTATAATTGGTATCAAAGCCAATTTTTTGCATCTTTGTTCTTTGTATTTTTTCGAAACGAAATTATTTAGAGGTGGGTATTATATTCTACATTATGAATGTTTGAATGTTGGGTTGTCAAATTGGATGTTTTCGATTTTGGCACTAGATTACTTTTTAATTTGATTAAATTGTAAGGGCCCATTGTATTTTTGGGCAATTTATTTCTTGTTTCGAGTCTATAAGTCCATGTCGCTCGTGGAAAAAAGTTGTTGTGAAAAGAACCGAGGAAAACAAAGGCATAACAAGAGTTCTATTCATTGGAACATGCTGAAATTTGGTCAGTATGTAAGGACACCTAGGGTCTCGATTTAAATGGTTGGATCGTTATTTAAGCTCTGGTTTATCCATTGCGCCGCCGAACTGAAGCAAATTTTCTTCCCTAATTTCATTTTTTGCAATTGTATATATTAATTAACTAAATTAATATAATTTTTATATTAATTTAATCAATTAATTTTGCATTAGGGAGCCAAAAATCGGTCTAATTTTGCTGTTTAATTTAATTATTCATCAGATGGATGTTTTAAATTATTTTTTTGAATTCATATTACATATGTATATCAAACAGATTCAAAATACTGACCTTAGGATAAATATGTATATGCATCATAATTAAATATAAAGGGTTATATTTTAGATGCATGATTAAATTAGCATGCTCATGCATCAAAATATAAGTGTTATGTTTGTGATACAAGATTAATCTAAACATGTCCATGCATCATACTAATAAAATTAATATAATAAATAGTGGAATAATGTATGTGTGTTTTATGGTTACATAGGTTTTAATAATTCATTAAATTATAAAGAGTTATAGTTTTAATGAGATAGATTAAATCTGTAAACAAGATTGCATGCAAACATAGGTCCAAATTAATTTTAAATTATTTAAAATTGATTCTTATGTTATTTCTAATGGGATTAGGAATGAGTTTATCTTTTTAATTTATTTTAATAGGATTAAAATGTTTTTAAATAAAAGATTAAATTTATAAAATAATTGCCTATAAGGAAACTTTCAAGAAAGGTTCTGTCCAGGAGGAGGTATTTAAGCTAACGGAAATAGAACACCTCTATGTGGGAACTGACCTGGAAGGTGAGTTGGGCAAATATTGTATAAGCATACAATAAATGATTGATTTTATTAAAAGAGTTTAATAAATAAAATCAAGTATTGTTAAATTATTCAATATAAATGTTATATTGAGCAAATCTAAAGGACTTAGATAAATTCATTAGTCGAGTTTTAACTAAGTATAATAAAATCCTAATAAAATATTAAAATACTTTAGTGAGAGGAAATTGGTACATATGATATATCAAATTTCAGCTCTCACGCCCCTAAGAGTTCACACTGTGAGATCCATGCTCGGCTTTGTGTCGCCATAGGAGCAGCCTCCCTTCAGAGAGTGTTTGCAGGGATCAATAACAAGGTAAATAGGGAAAGTATTCATAGTAGGGAGAAGGATGCGTGTCAACGTATCCCACGGTCTTGTCCATTAGGTTGCACCGTGAGATTCCTATGATCCGCCTACGTGTTGTCCTAGAGCAACCATCCCTTTGAAGGGCCTCATCATAGGGTTGGAACAACGCAAACTCCAGTAATGGATAAGGTTTCTTAGGTTAATCTTCAACAATTGTCTTTCCCTTCGATAGCCTATTGAAGTGTACCTCTGGGATCCAAAAATGAGAAGGTCACACTTACAGGATGAATTAAGTTAGTTAATGAATCAGAGTTATTCTTATATTAGTAATTGGCTGAGATTGTCTTAATTCAAAGGAGGAGTGGCTGATCACCCTTCGGCGATTGTTGCTCTAAACTTCTGAAGTATCGTTGCAAAAACTAAAATCAATAGTTTAATTAGGGTTCTTTGATTAAATATGTTTTTGCTAATTTGATTGGATAATTAAGTAATGAGTTATGAAAAAGAGAAACTAATAAGGTCAATTGATTGTTATATGTTTCAACATGTATTCCATAATCATATCTTTGATTAAAAATGAGAAATCAACCAGTGAAAACTATGCGATGTGGAAATATAACCTGAATACAATTCTGGTTATCGATGATCTGCGGTTTTTCTTCACAGAGGAATGTCCTCTAGTCCCTACTCGAAATGCATCTCAAGCGTTGAAGGATGCTTATGACTGTTGGATGAAGGCCAATGATAAGGCCTGAGTCTACATCTTGGCAAGTCTGTTTGATGTTCTTACTAAGAAGCATGAGGCCATGATGACTGCACGTCAGATCATGGAGTCCCTTCAAGAGATATTTGGATAACTGTCTTCTCAGACCCAACACGAGACCCTCAAGTACATTTATAATGTGTCATGAAAGAGAGCCAATTAGTGAGAGAACATGTTCTCGACCTGATGGTCCATTTCAATGTCGCCGAAATGAATGGTGCAGTCATAAATGAGCAGAGTCAGGTGTCCTTTATTTTGGAATCTTTTTGGAAGAGTTTTCTTCAATTTCGCAGCAATGCAGTAATGAACAAAATATAGTACAATCTGACTGCCCTTCTGAAAGAGTTACAGACTTTTCAATCTCTTATGAAAGATAATGGACCAGTAGAAGAAGATGTAAATGTTGCCAATTACAAAAAGTTCTATACTGGTCCATCCTCTGGAACGAAGTCTATACCTTTGACTTCTGGTATTAAAAGGATCCAGAAAAAGATAGGAGAGAAGAGGAAGGCTCCTACTGCTTGAAAAGTCAAGGGCAAAGCTAAGGTTGACAAGGGTAAATTCTTCCATTGTAATGTGAAAGGTCACTGGAAACATAATTGTCCTAAGTATCTTGTTGAGAAGAAGAAATAGATGTTGGGGTTGATGCCCTAAAGTCTCGTGTCTTGTAGTTTGTAAACATTTTGTATGAATGCTTGTGTTGTTAATATATGATATTTACTTCACATATTGTATTTTTTGCTCAGTTACTTATTTTATTTGCTTTACCACAAACCAATAAACATTAAATCCTTAGTTATCTGTATGTGACTTAAACATGTATGTGGTGATATAGAAGTGGATCATGTCTTTATTGATAACCAAAATGGTCTGTAGTATATGGATATAGGAAGGAAATCTTATCCTGGAAACTCTACGGATGCGGTCCGCTTTGTGGAATGGTCACAAGTGTTATGACTTGTCACATCCTGATCATGATCAAAGAGTTTGTATAAGACCTGACCATGAAGTGTTAACGTCTCGTTATATAACACCGTTCATGATAGAGACTACACTTCACTAGAATGACCATAGGTAACATGACCTCAATCTTGAGTGAGTTAGGAACTCCTGCTATTGAGGGCGGTCCATTGATTTGTATGGGTGCAAGTGGCCAGGTCACTGATTCAAACCTACTATTTTGGGGATTCGTCTGATTTGGGAGCTGGGAACTCAGCTATACAAGATGGAATTTAGCCCTTCCCCGAGGTAGGGGTAAGCAGATAGATAACTCCCTTAAGGGCTGATTTCGGGGCTTGAACGATGTGGCGCCACACACCTTCTTTTGCCCTGAGGGGTGTTCACACATAGTTGGACTATGTTGTATTGTTCATTAGAGGAATCAGTGGTACTTAAGAAGTGAATATAACTACAGGGGCAAAACAGTAAATTGGCCCAACTGTACTTACGAGCATCTGTGAAGGGTCATCGTACTCATGATTGGTTATATCTGATGGACACAGAAATATACCTGTGATGAGAAGAGTTTAATTATTGGTCTTTAGTGGAATGCCTAATAGTTAGCAGATGGTGGATCTCGTGGCTAAAGAGTTTAGTAAGCTATTCACAGACAATTAGAGCTTCGAGCCACAGGTTCATTAGGTCCCCTGGGTAACTTGGATAAAGTCAAGAACCAGTGTTTGGGTTAATTTGAAATGTTCAAATTGACAAGAGGAAATTCGATTACATAAGATATAAATGGAATGGTTAATTATATATGATATAATTGACTAAATGTATGATAATTTAGTTGGCTAAATGTATAAGATATAAATATGATTTATATCAAGTAGAGGAGAAAATACTATAGTAGATATGTGATATCAAACTATGGGTTAAAAATATAATGTGATTATATTTATTAATATTTTAGTTGGTTAATTATATGATAATTAAGCCAAAAATCATGTTTGGACGTGGGTAAGTGGAATAAGTCGGTTATTGTAACCAATGAAATAAAAATGAAATTGTTTCATTTTGAATCGATTGCTCGATCGTCCAAAAAGAAATCACAGATGTGCATTGGTGAAAAGCTAATCGATCGCTTAAGCATTGCGAGAGCCTATGTGATAGTAACTCTTCGCCTAAACGATCGTCTACCTCGCTCCTAAACGATCGCACACTAACTCTTACACGATCACATAGCTTTGCTAAATGATTGTAGTGTGTGCCGAGTTTGCTAAACGATTGTATACCATTTCCTAAACGATCATTCAGTAAAATGTACACGATCGTGTAGCTTCTCCTAAATGATAAGCATTTTGCTATGCGATAAGCGTCTTTTGCTCTCCCACTTGCTTATCGCCTACACAATCCATGTTTCCTCCTTCCTCTACCAAATTCACCAAAGACCACGCTTTGGGTTCTAACTCCGAGAATACCCGAGGCTCTTTTCTGGTGGTGTCGTCCTCATTGTGATCGTGAGTATGCGGTTGTACGTGCTGCTACGTTGATGATTGGGTGGAGGTTTCCACTGTGGTGAGTTTCGAAGTTTCGAAGACTGTCTTCAACTGGTATGGAACTCTCTCCCTTGTTATATCTTGTTTATAGCATGCTTTTAATTAATATTTGTTTGCATAACTGTATGTTTGAATGTATATTGTTGTATTTCGGTCACTGTGAGATCAGAGCGATTCGAACGTGCTCATGGAACTCTTTCGGTAAGAGATCCTTCAATAGAAGGAAGTAAATATGATTTATTAGTCTTGGAAACTTGTTCAGTGGAAAATGACCATAATGTCTGGATACTTGATTCAGAAGCCACTAATCATGTTTTTTCTTCTTTCCAGAGAATTAGTTCCTTCCATTAGCTAAAAGAGGGTGAAATGACATCAAGGTTGGAACGAGAGATGTCATTTCAGCTCATGCAGTGGGAGCAACTAAGTTGTCTTTCTGAAATAGATTTTTGTTTTCAGAAAACTTATACATTGTTCCTAAGATGAAGAGGAACCTTGTTTCTATTTCTTGTTTAATTAAACAATCATACTTTGTTATTTTTAATTCAAATGAAGCGTTCATTTTAAAAAAATGATGTGACTATTTGTTCAGCTAATCTAGATGACAACTTATATGTGTTAAGACCAACTTAATCAAAAGCACTTTTAAATTAGATGTTTAAAACTGCTAATAATCAAACTAAAAGATGAAAAATTTCTCCAAGTAACAATGTCACCTTTCTTTGGCATTTGAGATTAGGCCACATAAATCTCAATAGGATTAAGAGATTGGTAAATAATGGACTTCTAAACATGTTAGAAGATGATTGATTACCTCCATATGAATCCTAACTTGAAGAAAAATAATTAAAAGACCCTTTAATGGAAAAGATTATAGAGCCAATGAGCCCTTAAAGCTCATACATTCGGATCTTTGTGGTCCGATGAATGTGAAGGCTAGATGAGGGTTTGAATACTTCATCTCTTTTATAAATGATTATTCGAGGTGTGGTTACTTATACCTAATGGAACATAAATCTGAAGCCTTTGAAAAGTTCAAAGAGTATAAGGTTGAAGTTGAAAACCTATTAGGTAAAACAATTAAAACACTTTGATCTGATCAGAGTGGAGAGTACACAGATTTAGAATTCCAGGACTATTTGATAGAACATGGAATTCAATCCCAACTCTTAGCACTTGGTACATCTCAGCAGAAGGTGTATCATAAAGAAGAAATAGAACCTTATTAGATATGGTTCGTTCTATAATGAGCTATGCTTAATTGCTTTACTCGTTTTGGGGGTATACTGTAGAGACTGTAGTTCACATCTCACATAATGTTCCCTCAAAGAATGTTTCTGAAACACCTTTCGTGTTGTGGAGGGGGCATAAACCAAGTTTATGTTACTTCATAATCTAGGGTTGTCCTGCACATATGTTAGTGACAAATCCTAAGAAGTTAGAACCTTGTTCAAGATTTTATCGATTTGTTAGTTATCCTATGGAAAAGAAAGGTGGTCTGTTCTATGACCCTCAAGAAAATAAAGTTTGTATATAAAAACACTACATTTTTAGAGGAAGACCACAATAGAGATCATAAATCATGTAGCAAAGTAGATTAAGTAAAGTTACTAAAGAATCAATAAGGGTTATTGATGAAGCTGGGCTTTCATCAATAGTTAATAAAGAAGTCGACACTTCAGGTCAATCTCATCCTTCTCAATCTTTGAGAGTGTCTCAACAAAGTGGGAGGGTTGTGATACAACCTGACTGTTACTTGGGTTTATTTGAAACTCGAGTTGTCATACCAGATGATGGTCTTGAGGATCCATTGTCCTATAAATAGGCGATGAATGACGTAGACAAGGATCAATGAGTCAAAGCCATGGAACTTGAAATGGAGCCCATGTACTCCAATTTAGTATGGTAGCTTGTAGATTTACCTGAAGGGGTCAAACCCATAGGGTATAAATGGATCTACAAGAGAAAGAGAGATGTATCTGGAAAGGTACAGACCTTCAAAGCTGACTTATAGCAAAGGATTGTACCCAAATGAAAGGGGTTGGCTATGAGGAAATTTTTTCCCTTGTTTCTATGCTTAATTCTATAAGAATTTCGTTGTCCATAGCCACATATTATGACTATGAGATATGACAAATGGATGTTGAGACTACTTTTCTGAATAGAAATCTTGAGAAGAATATCTTTATGTCTCAACCTGAGGGGTTCATTGTCCAAAGTCAGGAGCAAAAGGTTTTCAAGCTGATTCGGTCCATTTATGGGTTAAAACAGGCATCAAGATCTTGGAACATTAGCTTTGATACAACAATCAAATATTTTGGTTTTGATTCAAACGTTGATGAACCTTGTATCTTCAAAAAAATCATCAATGATAAAGTAACTTTTCTAGTACTTTATGTGGAGATATCCTACTCATTGGGAATGATGTAGGGTACCTTACTGACTTTAAGGAATAGTGTCCTAAGACACCTCGAGAAAAGGTAAAATATTCTTCGTCTCTTTTCTTCAAAAACTAAGATCCCCTTTTAAAGGGAAAATAATTGAAGAATTAAAAACCGTTTTTAGATCTAACTGAAAAATTAAATAAAAACTATTTTACAAGTAATTGAAGAATTAATTTGTCACTAATTAATTCTTAGAATTAATTTAAATAAACGGTTACAAAACTGTTAAAAACTCCTTTTTCTTTTGCTATGGACCGAAAGCCCAAAGTCATTCCCAACAATCCCCCACGAATGACTAATATAGAAAACAAAACAATAGGACATTTTGTAAAACCTATTTTATGAGTAAAGATAGGAGAACAAACTTAAACATTATTATCTTATCGATTTGAATTGATGCATAGTGAAGTAGGGCAACAACTTTGTTAGAGAGAATGAGTTGCCTCTTGAACTTTTAATAACTATGGCTGAGACCCCCACAACACGTTTTATTCCTTAAATTTTCATCGATTCCATGATAAAAGCGTACCATTTAAGGCCATCCACATAGAAACTCGGATCAACATGAAAGCTCTAAAGAAAGACCAAACTTTTCCATAGAAGGCAGCCACACCTTCACAATCACGTTAATTGCTTCATCAAATCTATCGCAATAGACTACTAAAGAACTGAGCTATGAAAACTTCACATCTAGTCTATACCAGGACCAACTTCATCAAGTTTGTCAAAGACAATCCACTAAAAAACTGAGCTAGGAAGAGTTTATGATTATCCATCAAGTCCATACTAGAACCACCCAAAGGAAGAGCTATAGATTTTTTAAAAGTCTTAGTTCTATCCATCAAGTTCGTACTAGAACCACCCAAATGAAAGGCTATAGACCATCAACTCTATCACAATAGACCATCTAGATAAAGAGCTATGGACCACTATAATGGTTTGAATCTCATACTTGTTGAAAATTCTAGAATTACTCTCCTTGTTAGGCCTTTAGTGAGAGGATCTGCAAAATTCCTCTCAAACCTTACAATGAAATAATCCTCCTTTCAGTAATGTTTCACAGCTCCATGCTTATGGCATATATGCCTCCTCTTGCCATTATACACACTATCCTTAGAAATTTTTGTGGCAACTTGTGAATCACAGTGCAAAAAGACTGGTATTAATGCCCTCCCACAATGGTACATCTCTCAGTAGACTTCTAAGCCACTCATACTGATGCCCCCCACAATTATGCATCTCTCAATAGGCTTCTAAGCCACTCAACCTTTGTCCTGCTAATTCCAGAGCAATAAATTCAGAATTCGTAGTGGACCTTGCTATATTAGTTTGATTTGCAAACTTCCATGAAATAGTTCCTCTACCTAATAAGAACACATCCACTAGTAAAGCTTACTTCGTCATTCTAAGTTACCTCGTTTGCATACACTACTATTCTAGTATGGCAGAAAAATTTTAAAATGCAAACAATAATCTATTATACCATTAAGATACCTTAATAAACGATAAAAGCAAGCAAATGATCTTTAATCATGGTCTATTATAGTTCATAAAAATATAACACTTCCTATAATATTCAGATTGAGAAACACTACCTTCCTTTTTTTTTCTTAAGATTCATACTAGCATCATAAGGTGTTTTTACAGAAGCATCATCAAAGTAATAAAATCTCATTTTTCAATGTGTGATTAATATAAAGAAAATCCATTTTCAGTTTTCCTTATCTTAACACCAAGTATAACATCATCTTCACCTAAATCTTTCATTTCAAATTGTGAGGACATAAATAACTTAGTAATATTACTTACATTTATGTTTGTATCAAAGATCAATATATCATCAATATACAAATGGATAATTATACAATTAGCTCAAATAAATTTGAGTAAATACATGTATCAAAGGATATTAACAAACATTCACATAATTAGCTTAAACAACTTGAGTAAATACTTCTTTACATCTATGTGATGTATTATACAGATGCTATCAAGGGTTTATAGTGGCTATTTCAAATATTTTAGTCATATGAGAATATGCAACAAAATATTTTAAGATTCATTCAAACCTAACTAGTTTGTTTCCTTTCAGAGGTTGAAGATCCATGTTTAATTCATAATTTCTCTTCATAAGTTGCTAAATCATATGACAACCAAATCATCAATCTTCATTTTCTTTTTTCAAGATCCTAGACATGCTCAATAAAGACTTTTAATCAATTGAAATTATATATATGTACACCTATAGACCAATGATCTTATCTAACCAATGTGGGACTGTGGTCGTATTTCTGAGAATCCTCCCCTCAGAAAAAGGATCAACTGAGCCTCCTCTGAAGTAGTCATCCATCCATCTAACTCTTATCTAGGCTAACTCCTTTTCACCAGAGCATACTGCCTATCCGATATAGTTCAACCATGGATCACACCACGACTTCTTTTGAGGTTCCATTACATCTTTGTTCAACAAGTAAGGATTATATCAACATGACTAAACTAGGGGCATGACTTTGATACCACTTATTCGGAAGAACAACTCTCCAAATATCTTTACAATAGTATGATATTTTGTCTACTTGTGGATAAGCCTTTATGGCTTTGTTTTTTGGTTTGACTCCAAAAGACATCATACCAATGGAGATAATTGTTCTCACTTATATAACCCATGAAAATTCCTTACAAATTATCACATATTTTATAGCTTAAACAATATCTTAAATTACCATTTATGTCTACAAGCTTCCTAAAAATAAATTTTGCATATTGTCATACTACAAACAATCTAGGTGATAATCAACATAACGTTATAGGATCATACTCAATTAAAAGTAATAACAACACTTTTCTATTTGATGGAATTAATGGCCAAACCTATATATGACAATTTATGATATTAATCATACATAAACTTTGTCAAATCATGGAACATTATTTCATCCATGCGAACATGATAATTAGACTTACTCATAAAATATTCAAATATATATTGAATATAATGGTTAAATATAACAATTAAATAAAATTCTCCAATTCTCATACCAAATGGAAAAATTGAATTTGTGGAACAAACTGATAAATTACATGAGCTAGTTACGTCAACATATGCCACACAACCATCACCAAATCAATCAAGAGAAAAATCAGCCCAACATATCAACAAATAGATTGTAGTCCAACAAATCAACAATCAACACCTCAATTAATGGAATGATGTGTTAGGATTGATGTCCTAATTCTCCTAGGAGTCTCGTTAGTTTGTAAATAGTTTGTGAACATATTATTATTAATAAAACAAGTGTTATTTTATAAGCATCTACCTAATCGAATAAACTAAGATCCGTGGTTGTTTTATGTAAGTTAAGCATGTATGTGGAGACATACAAGTGGATAATGCCTTAAGTAATAATCTAAATGGTCTATAGTATAAGGATTAAGGAGGGATACCTTATCCTGATGATACTACGAATACGGTCCGCTTTGTAGATGTTATAAGTGTTGTAAAGTGCTATGAATGGTCTAATCTTGACCACTCATGTGGAGACATGCGAGCGGGGGTATCCTATATAAAGAGTTTGTATAAGACTGAACCATGAAATGATTAGTCTCTTTATATAACACCGTCGATAATTGAGACTTACATTTCACTAGGATGACCATAAGTGACATGACCTTAATCCTGAATGAGTTGGGAAATCTTACTGAGGGCGGTCCTTTGATTTGTATGGGTGAGAGTGGTCAGATCGCCAACTCAACAAACCTACCATTTTGGGTATTCGTCTGATTAGGGAGCTAGGAACTCAGCTACACGAGACAAAATTCACTCCTTCCCTGAAGCAAGGGTAAGTAGATAAATTGCTCCCTTAAGGGTTGATTCCGAGTCTTAAATATAGTGGCCACACCCTCTCTTTGGAAGAGAGGACTCAGTCATAGTAGGACTATGACTTATTGTTCATTAGAGGAATCAATGGTACTTAAGGAGTTAGATGTAACTACAAGGGCAAAATAGTAAATTGGCCCAGTTGTACTTACGAGTGATTTGTGAAGGGTCATCACACTATTGACTGGTTATATCCAATGGACACAGAAATATATCTATAGTGCGAAGAGTGCAGCTGTTGGTATTTAGTGGAGTGACCAACAGTTAATGGATGGTGGATTTCGTGATTAAAGAGTTAGTTATTCACGTACTGTTGGAGCTTCAAACTACAGGTCCATAAGGTCCCCTTGGTAGTTCAATGGGTTTAAGTTGAGAATCGAATTTTGGGTTAGTTTGAAGTGTTCAAATTAAGAAGAGGAAATTTAATTATATGTGATATAACTGATATGATGTATGAGATACATTAATTGGAGAAATTAATATAAATATAATTTATATTAAATATCATAAAATAGAAAAAGAACTATAGTCTATATGTTTCCTATGATGAAATATTAAAATTATAGGTTACAAATATAATATGATAAGTTGGTTATCATATTTATTTATAATATATTAATTATATGATAATTAATTCTTTTTCTTTAATAACCGTTTGAGTGGGAGGTTATTGGAAGTTATGGTGACTGTGAGATAAAAGGAAAATCGTTTTCCAAAAATAAGATGATAATTCATTTTGTGTCGTTTGACAAAAGAAAGAACTATCAATTAAAAACGTTTTTACTAAATGATAGTGTCTCACAGCCTAAACGATCAAGTATCGAGTTTGCTATACGATAGGTACTCGGTACTAAACGATTAAGTAACAAGTCTATATGAATAAGCTACTTACTAAACGATCGAGTATCAAGTCTATATGATAGACTTCATTTATCTCCCACTTACTCGATTGTCTACTCGATCATCTTTCTCCTTCATTCCTCTATCCAAAGTCACATAAAGCCCACAACTCCTGGATTGTTACATCGAGAATACCAAGGTAACACTTGTGGTGTTGTTCTCATTCTATTTGAGGTTCAAGGATTGAGTTGGACTCGATATTGATCGAGGATTCATCAGTTCGTGCTGTTGGATCTTTTGTTTGTTGAGTTTATATATTGATCGAGTTGCTAAATTATCGAGGGATACTTGAAGAAAGGTTCTCCAAAGGTATGCATACTCTATCCCTTGTTTGTTCTTTTATAAGTAGCATACTGTAATTTATAATTGATGCATGATCGTTTGTGTTTAAACTGTAATTGTTGTGTTCTTTCTCAATGGGATTTGGAACGATCCGCTTCCGCTCACTGGTTATCCATGTTTAGATTTCCTTCAATTGGTATTAGAGCCAGGTTGTTCTGATATTCCAAATTCCATTGCTGTATTGAACTTTAATTTACAGTCTTTGTGGGTTTTAAGTGTGTTCTACAATGCATTTAAGTGTTAAGTGTGTTTTGGGTGGCTTGATGGATGTTTCAGGATAATAAAATCTGTTTATTACTTTTTTCTACATTTCAAAGTTAATTTGTAAGGTCTCCTGTGTTTTTGGGCATAATTAACTTGCTATCGAGTCTGTATTCAAAGTGTTCGAAGTGTCTTGTGTCGTTCGTGATGAAGTTTAAAAGAAGCATGGAGATGTTGCTCTCATCAAGGAAGAACAAGACCAAGCATTGGTCGTATTATATAGTCCAGGCTAAACGATCGATTAGTAAATGCTAAACGATCGTTTAAAAAAGTTCTAACTCAACCGTGTTGCATTTACGAAACGATCGTATGACTAATGCTAAACGAACGAGTAAAGTGTTTACTCAATCAGTTGGCGTTGGCTACTCGATCGTGTAAACGATGGGGGTAAATGATCGCTGAGTATATAATACTCGTTGCATGGTAGGCATGCACACTAAAAGATCGTGTAGTCCAACATGTTTCATCACATAGTCACTGGCTACTCGATCACTCAGTATGTGATACTCGTCTCTTGCTCCTCGATCGTCTAGACGATCATGCTTCATCGCATAGTTGTTGTCTACTTGATCGTTTAAACTTGCATTTAAACTTGGCGCGTTGCACGATCGAGTGGCCTTCATGCTTCATCGCATAATCAAAGGTACTCAATCGTTGCTACACGATTGTGGTTACTCAACCCACGTTACTAGACGATCACAAGGAAAAATTACACGATCAGTGAAACGAGGATTCACCCGGGTGGTTCAAGGCTTGGTTCGCTTGTTTGAACCGGTTGACTCGATGGTTTAATGTAATAGTTAGTTTTTTTTTTTGGATTTTGAGGCATATTATCCCGATCCATCATTATTTTTAATATACATGAGATGTATGTTTATTTATATGCTATAATGTATGACATATAGATTTTAAAACCCACCTTAGGTTATGCCTTTATTCATGCACCATATATTATAAGTGTTATAATATAGTAGATTGCATGATTAAATTACATTAAAACATGCTCATGTAACATATAATATAAGAGTTATATTTATGCATGCATTATGCATATTCATGCATCATCTTTATATTATAAGTGTTATAGTCTAAGGGTGTATGAGAGCATGTATGCTTGGTTCATTACTTTGTTATATAAGAGTTATATAAAAGTAGTAATGAATGAACAATGCATGGAGTATGTCACTTAGGTTTATTTATAAGAGTTATAAATGTCTTGAGAATGTGTTGCTTCACATTGTGGGTGGTTTTAGTTGTTTCATTTTATAAGAGTTATAATGGAAATTAGAACTAAAATCAATAAGAAAGAGTTACATGCAAACTTAGGTGAAATCATATTTTAAAAGGGTTTTAAAATTTGATCGAGATAGACCTAAGTTCATGGTTCTAATGAGATTAGAAACCCGAGTTTAATATTTTAAATCAGTTTAATAGGATTAAATTGATTTCCATAAAAGATTAAATTTGTAATAAATCTATCTATAAGAACCTTTTGTCTAAGGTGGGTTTTTGGCTAGGCTGGGGTACTTAAGCTGATGGAAACAGAACACCTCTACCTGGAAACCTACCTGGAAAGGTGAATTAGATAGATTTACTACAAGCATGCAACAGTTGATCAAAGAGTTCGTTAAAGTGTTTAATGAATGATGATCAAAAGTTGTTTAACTTTCCAAAGTAAGAGTTACTTTTGGGCAAACCTAAACAGTCACTTAGTTAAAATAATTAGCCCTGTTTTTTCTAAGTAAACTAAACTTTAGGTTCTTAAAATTCTTAGTGGGAGGAAAAGATATATATGATATGTCAATTCCATTCATGTTTCTCTCCTAAATGTTCATACCTTGAGATTCATGCTTGGCCTTGTGGTGCCCTGGGAGCATCCCCTTTCGGATGGTGTTTGCATTAGTCAATATCAAGGTAGACGGAGAGAGTATTTATAGTAAGTGGGTGAAGGATGTGCGTCAATATGTCCTGCGGTCTCTTACATTGGTTTGCACCGTGACATCTTCTTGCAAGGCCTCATGGCGCCCTGTGAGCATCCCACTTCGGATGGTTTATGCAATTGGTCAGTATTAAGGTGAACTCTAGAAATGGATAGGTCTCTTTAGTTTTTGCCCCAATCGGATATTTTCCCTTCGGATTGGCTACTTGGGGTGGAACTTTAGGATCTAAAATGAAGGGTCACACTTACAGGAAATTGTTAAGCAAGTTAATGATTTATTGACCAAATCAATGATGGCTAGTTTTTATAGGAACAAGAGTTGTTCTGGTGTAATGATTGGTTGAGAGTGTCTCAATTCAGAGGAGGGATAAATTGACTACCTTCAGTGGCTTTTGTCCTAAACCACTGAAGCGTCATTGTGAAATTAGATGTGTTAAGGGTTCATTTAGATTTTGCTAAACCAGATTGGATTTGTTTTCAAGTGTATTTGCTAAAATCTAATGTAGATCAATATGTTTGTTTTTCAGCAACATGTCATTATATGATTTTTCGTTAGTTCCCTTTTCTAATTTCATCGATTACATACGTTGGAAAGAGTCTATTAAAACATATTTCGTGGTAAACGACCTTGATTTTGTTGTGGTTGAGGAGTGTCCTCAAGTCCCAAACCCTAATGCACTGCGAAATGTTTGTAATGCATATGAGGTGTGGATGAAGGCTAATTCGTTGGCCCGACTTTATATTTTGGCAAGCATACCTGATGCATTGGCCAAAAGGGTTGAGAACATGGTCATTGCATGTCAAATCATGGACTCGTTACAAGAATTGTTTGAATGTCAGTTCTTACTTTTTGAGGAAAAAGGGATTGATGACAAAGAAACTAATAGTGTCAGTTTCAAAGATAATCTCCAGTCTTTCTTGAATGTCAAGGGACTAAAGGAGAAAGTAATTGTTGCTGACTCTAATGAAGTTCATTGACGAGAATTATTCTCTAAAATGGAGCTTAGAGCTTATATAGGTTATGATACGGATCCCACTACTCTCCAGAAGAGGAAGAAGTCTAAAGATGATAAATGTGATTTATTTGTTTTTGAGATGTGTTTGGTAGAGAATGATGATTCTACTTGGATACTTGATTCAGATGCTACTAATCACGTATGTTCTTCCCATCAAGCATTTAATTCCTTGAAAACGTTGGAAGCTGGAGAGATGACTCTTTGCGTCAGTACTAGTGAGATTGCTTCAGCTATTGTTGTAGGCAGGCTTAAGTTATTTTTGGACAAGAAACGTTATCTGTTACTAGATAATGTTTATGTAGTTCCTCATATCAAGAGGAAATTAATTTTAGTTTCTTGTTTGATTGAACAAGGTTATTTCATCTCTTTTTCTGAGAATAAAGTGTTTATTTTTAAGAATGGTATGGAGATTGGTTTTGGTTCAATGGAAAATAACTTGTATGTACTAAGGTTGTTAGTCATAAAAGCCTTACTTAATACTGAATTGTTCAAAACAGCAATAACGACAAAAAGACTAAGGGTTTCTCCTAAGGAAAACGGCCATCTTTGGCATCTAAGGTTGGGTCACATCAATCTCAATGGGATTGAGAAGTTGGTGAAATGTGGACTTCTAAATGATTTAGAAGAAAACTCTTTGCCAGTATCTGAATCTTGCCTTGAAAGCAAGATGACCAAATGACCTTTTACTAGAAAAGGTTATAGAGCCAAGGAAACCTTGGAGCTTATACATTCATACCTTTGTGGTCTGATGAGTGTTAGAGCACGAGGTGGGTATGAATATTTCATCTCTTTCATAGATGATTATTCAAGATACTCGTATCTATACCTAGTGCAACATAAGTCTGATGCTCTTGAAAAGTTCAAGGAGTATATAAGACTGAAGTTAAAAACTTGTTAGGTAAAAAGATAAAAACACTACGATCTGATCGTGGTGGAGAGTATATGGACTTAGAATTCCAGAATTATATGATAGAACATGAATCACGTCCCAACTCTCAGTCCCAAGTACACCTTAGCAGAATGGTGTATCAAAAAGGAGAAACAGAACCCTGTTGAACAATGTTCATGATGAGTTATGCTCATCTTCCAGAGTCATTTTGAGGATTTGCAGTGGAGACTGCAGTCTATATTTTGAACAGTGTTCCCCCAAAATGTGTTTCTGAAACACCTTTTGAGTTATGAAGAGGCCGTAAAGGTAGTTTACGCCACTTCAGGATTTGGGGATGTTCGGGCCACGTGCTTGTGCTAACCCTAAAAAGTTGGAACCTTGTTCAAAACTTTGCCTATTTGTAGGTTATCCCAAAGAAACGAGGGGTGGATAATTATGTGATCCAAGTGAGAACAAAGTGTTTGTGTCGAAAAATACTATCTTATTGGAAGAAGACCATATAAGGGATCATAAACCACGAAGTACGCTTGTTTTAATTGAGATTTCTAATGAGACTACTGAGAGTTCAATAAAAGTTGTTGAACAGGCTGATAGATCAACAAGAGTTGTTGATGTCGGTTCATCTAGTCAACCACCTCAAAAGTTGAGGCTGCCTCGATGTAGTGGGAGGGTTGTGAACCCACCGGAATGCTACATGGGTTTGATTGAAGCCCAAAACATCATATTTGATGATGGAGTTGAGGATCCATTGTCTTATAAGCAAGAAATAGAGGATGTTGACAAAAATGAGTGGATTAAAGCCACGAATCAAGAAATGGAGTCTATGTACTTCAATTCCATCCGAGAACTTGTGGATCAGCCTGATAGGATAAAACCTATAGGGTGTAAGTGGATCTACATGAGGAAAAGAGATATGGATGGAAAGGTGCAGACCTTTAAGGCTAGACTTATAGCAAAGGGTTATACCTAGGTCGAGGTAGTGAACTATGAAGAAACTTTCTCACCTGTTGTCATGTTAAAGTCTATCAGGATTCTCCTATCCATAGCCACATTTTATGATTGTAAGATATGGAAAATGGACGTCAAGACTGTCTTTTTTAATGGTAATCTTGAGTAGACCATCTACATGGCTCAACTAGAGGGGTTCATTGATCCAAATCAGGAGCAAAAGGTTTGCAAGCTTAATAGGTCCATTTATGGGTTGAAACAAGCATCTAGATCTTGGAACATTCGATTTGATAGTGCGATCAAATAATTTGGCTTTGATCAGAATGTTGATGAACCTTGGGTTTACAAGAAAATCATCAACAACTGAGTAGCTTTCCTTGTTATGTATGTGGATGATATCCTACGCATTGGAAATGAGGTAGGTTTTCTAACTGACATTAAGAAGTGGCTAGCCGTCCAATTCCAAATGAAAGATTTGGGAGAGCCGTAGTTTATTCTAGGGATCCAAATCATAAGGGATCGTAAGAACAAAAGGTTAGTTTTGTCTCAGGCATCGTACATTGACAAGCTGTTGATCGGGTACTCGATGCAGAATTCCAAGAAAGGTTTATTACATTTCAGGCATGGAATTATTTTGTCTAAGGAATGGTGTCCTAAGACATCTCAAGAGGTTGAGGAAATGAGACAGATTCCCTATGCATCGGTTGTTGGTAGCCTTATATATGCAATGTTATTTACTAGACCTAAAATTTGCTATGTAATAGGGATTGTCGGTCGTTATCAATCAATCTAGGATTAGATCACTGGATGATGGTCAAAATGATCCTCAAGTATCTTCGAAGAACAAGGGATTATATGCTCGTGTATGGAGATAAGAATTTGATCCTTACAGGATACACAGACTCTGACTTTTAGACTGATAGAGATTCTCGAAAATCGACATCAGGGTCAGTGTTCACTCTGAATGGAGGGCTTGTAGTTTGGCGAAGCATTAAGCAGGGATGCATCACGGAATCCACTATGGAAGCCGAATACGTAACCACTTGTGAAGTTGCTAAAGAGTCTGTTTGGCTTAGGAAGTTCCTTACCGATTTGGAAATTGTTCCAAATATGACTTTGTCAATCACACTTTATTGTGATAACAGCAGGGCTGTGGAAAATTCTAAGGAACCTCAGAGTCACCGAAGAGGAAAGCATATTGAACAGAAGTATCATTTGATCAGGGAGATTGTGTATCGCGGTGATGTGATAGTTACAAAGATTGCGTCGGGGCACAACGTTGCTGGTCCATTTACAAAGGTCATCTGGAGAGTCTAGGTCTATGGGACATGCAGCACCTTATCTAAGGCAAGTGGAAGATGATACTAGGGTATAGAGTATGCCCTAGTTTATTGTATATTGTACTGTTTTATGTATTATACATTAGTCTCCCAAGGCTTTAGGACAAGTGGGAGATTGTTGGGATTGGTGTCATAATTCTTCTGGGAGTCACATATTGTTATTAATAAAATAAGTGTCCTTTTATAGGCATTTACTCAATCTAATAAACTAAGATTCATGGTTATTTTATGTAACTTAAGCATGTATGTGGAGATATATAAGTGGATCATACCTTAAGTAATAACCTAAATGGTCTGTAGTATAAGGATTAAGGAGAGCGTGAAGCCACTCCTAGTAACAGTCGACGAAAGTACCCATGATCCGAGGAGAGCGTGCATGGATCCTGCAATCTTTTATTCATGAGGAAACCCCTAACCTAGATTGAGTGCTAACTCTTGGACGTCGCATAATTGAGGGTCAGGTCCGCTGGAGCATTGTGATAAAAGTCCCTGGAGAATTCGGCTTCGTCGACTGTTACTAGAAGTGGCTTGAGGTTGTAGTAGGTCGAAATGAACGATTCCTTCGTGACATTAATTTGCTTGACACAGTGATGGTCTTCTTGTACATATATGATCGCAATGGTGACATAGTTCGAGCTTTCTATGAAGCCTGGTGCCCTTTAACCAACACTCTTCATACTACGACGGGCGAAGCGTCAATTTCCTTATGGGACCTCTGGTTGTTCGGGGGCCTTCTGATCAAAGGAAACTTTTACGAAGAAGTGATTCCCTCCCTCAAAGAGCTAACTGGTCACCGTGTTCAAAGAGAAGTACTTGTCGAAAACGTGCGAACACCTTTTTTGGGAATATTTTTTTATAGTGTGCTCGTAGAGAGAAAATCGCATGACTCCCATAAAACATGATTCCTTAGTGTTTATGAGCTCATGGATCTCTTTTTGGTTCCTGGGGGCTTGCAAATATGACAAGCCCGTTAGAAGCAAAAAAAAGCCTCTCAGTCCCGGTCCACGCAAAATCCTGATGGTACGCAGATCGTGTTTCGAGATTGGTTGAGCAGAGAGAACATGCTATTCGTGGAGCTAGAGGTAGGAGACAAGTTGAAGGACAAGACCTATCTGGTCGTCTTTCTATCCTACTGGTTATGTCTTTTTGTATTTCCCCAGAAGGGAGGTTATCTTTGCCCTGAGGTCTTTAGAATGGCTTGCTTGATGGCTCATGGAACTGTTTATAGTCTCGTTGTTCCAGTCTTGGCCAACATCTATCATGGCCTTGGGTTGATAGCAGAGGCTTTGAACCCCATCAGGCATATGGACTTTCACTTCCCCATGCATTATGTCCATGGTTGGCTAGCCCATTTCTTCGAAACACATTACCTCATTCATGCAGATGTTCAAGGTTCCAAGATGGCCCACTTTTCTTGCGAAGGTGGCTCGATTTACTTCGACGAGTACGAGGCACGGGAATTGATCCATAGCAGCGCAAGTATTTAGTGGCATGCAAGCATTCACAACAGGAGCAGGCATGAACGTCTAACTAATAGTAGAGACCAACCTCTCCCAAAGTCCAGTTATTTTCCAGAATGCGGTCAGGTTACTTATCCTCCCAGTGTGGGGATGTCCGAATTATAGATTCGTATAGTCCCTTTCGCTTTGGTCAACAATTTGGCTTCCATCAAGACATTCTGAATGATATAGGGGGAATACCTCCCGCCCTTACGCCAAAAAATGTTTTATATTACTGGAGAGTGTGTATGAGACACAAGCCCTCGTCTCAGGTATTCCTGTCGGCCCGTACATTGAATTCCCACACCCATGTTACCCCGCGATTCAAGGATTGGTGGTTAACGAAGCATGAGAACTACTTCGAAGAGAATCGTCATCTGTTAGTGACCAATGTTATCCCTCCCCCAACACCACCAAGACTACCAAAGGTAAAGGAACCAACCATGGAGGGAAGCAGCTTCGCCTGACTGAAAGGGAGCAGCGATCGCACAAAAAGACGCTTCCAAACTGATTGAGAAGGACAGTCGAAGTAGTACCGACGACCACTATTGGAAGCGATGCTACAAAAAACACATGCCAATATTTTTGAGCGAGCTCAGAATGATCTGATGGCTTCTAACACTCTCAACTCACTGGTATGTCGTTTTATTATTATTATTATTATATTTTTTTGTACGGTTTACATTCAGTCTCCCCCTTTTTTTTGTAATCGTCTCTGAACCTCTCTTTACAAGGACTTGAAGCATCACGAAGCGAAGAATCTTTAATGGGCCCTTTTGTCGTTGACTCAGTCATTGAGGGAGTTGGTACCTCTGAAGCGCTGCCAGTGGATCTTGTGCCTAAGTCCTGTCAAGCGTGTGCTATCCCCAGAGACGTCCCTCGTGCCAATGAGGCGGTGGTTATCGTGAACATTGAAATGTCAGATTTAGTAGCCAAGGAAACTAGTTGCCTCTTAGCACCTATGGCAGGAAGGGTTCTCCAACCCGGAGAAGTGTCGAGGGTCTTGGCAAGTCCAAGCGATAGTGAGCTCCCAAGGCGAGCAAATAGGACACCACCTCCGACCGTTCCCAAGATTTCCAAATTCTGTGCTGCCACCATGGTTTCTGACGTCCGACGCCACACAACCTTGGCCATGTGGGAGACTATGCACAAGAAGATCATGCGTACTCCTTTTGAGAAGGTTATTAATTTGGAGAAAGAAACGCATGAGATATTCTGAGCCATTTTCAAAACGTGGAGAATCAGTTCCAATTATCCTATTCCTCTCAGTTGACTCAGACAAGTAAAGAGCAACGTTTGGAGGAGGCCAAGTCTGATCTTGAGAAGATACTGTACGATGAGAGTAGTGCTTTTGCTAAATGAAAGGCACTCCTTGAACGCGACTCTCGAGCCTTACAAGAATAAGAGAAACTTTTAGCCAAGTTGGAGGCCATCAGGGCTGAACGGCACAAATATCGCGGCTGATTTTCGAGAGCGAAGGCCTTTTGACTCGGCATAAGCTTAAGGCCTCAGAGATGCAAGGGGTGATAAACAAGCTCGAGACCACCCCAATCCTTTCTGACAAGGATGTCAAAGCTTTGGATGCCCTATGTCATGTGTTAAAAGCCATGCAGTAGGAGCTAGGGAGCTACAACTGGGTACCCTGACTTGACGTTGTTTTTCCTATTAGACTAGGCATTCCTCAGTAAGCAGTGGCCTTGGAGTTTTTTTTTTTTTTTTTAAACTACTGGAGTCGACTATTGTAGCACCAAGTCTCTTATATGAAAGTTTTTGTTTTTGTTATTTCCGCCTTTAAATTTCTGCTTCTCCTATTTGCTTATCTCTCATTGGACTCATGTACATGCACATATATATATATATTTTTTATCATGTGACTGAACTTAAATTTCTTTAAGCTGCCTACGTACCCTTTATAATGGCAGGGATCAAGTCATAACGTAGTTCAAACAAAGGTTTTTCCTTTTTTTTATGCGCGACTGAACTTAAATTTCTTTAAGTTGCCTACGTACCCTTTATAATGACAAGGATCAAGTCGTAACATAGTTCGTAAAATTATTATTATTATTATTATTATTATTTACATTTGTTAAGTATAAAACTTCTTGAGAAACTTGCTGTTGATTGAAAAACTTCTTTTGCGCTAATGCAGCTCCCATCGTATACTCTCTTGCATTGCACATGAGTTCGAATGGGAGTGTCCAATCCGGCGCAATCAAGACGGGTGAGGTAATCAGTGCATCTTTTAAAATTTTAAATTCTTTGAGGCAATTGTTGTCAAATTCAAACTTTTTGTCTGCCTCTAACAACGCACTTAGTGGTCTTGCTATTTTAGAAAAGTCCTTAATGAATCGTCTATAGAATCCGACATGCCCCAAGAAGCTTCGCACAGCCTTCATGTTGGTTGGAGGTGGAAGCTTTTCAATTACGTCAATCTTTGCTTTTTCCACCTCCAACCCTTCTCGGGAGACCTTGTGTCCCAACACTAATCCCTCATTCACCATGAAGTGACATTTTTCCAATTGAGCACTAGGTTCGTCTTTTCACATCTTTTAAGAATTTTCTCCAAATTGGCCAGGCAGACTTCATAAGTGTTCCCATAAACGGAGAAGTCATCCATAAATATTTCTACTGAGTCCTCGAGATAATCTGAAAAGATCGCCATCATGCACCTCTGGAAATACTTGGCGCATTGCAGAGGCCAAACGACATGCGGCGAAAAGCAAATGTCTATATGGGCAGGTGAATGTGGTCTTGTCTTGGTCTTCAAGAGCCATCATGATTTGATTATACCCGACATATCCATCCAAGAATCAATAAAAATCTTTCCTTGCTAATCTGTCCAGCATTTGATCGATGAATGGCAAAGTGAAGTGATCTTTCTTTGTGGCCGCATTCAATTTGCGGTAGTCCATGCAGATGCGCCATTCAGTGATGGTCTTTTGTGGTATTAATTCATTGTTCTCATTTCGGACTACCGTCATTCCTCCCTTCTTCGACACACATTGCACGGGGCTGACCCATGTGCTATCTGCAATGAGATAGATAATGCCCACATCCAGCCACTTGATAATCTTCTTTTTGACGACCTCCTTCATCGCAGGGTTACATCTGCGTTGATTTTCAATGGTTGCTTTGTGGTCATCCTCAAGACGAATGTGGTGCATGCAGTACGACGGGCTAATTTCTCTGATATCAGCGAGCGTCCAGCCAATTGCTCGCACATGCTTCTTGAGAATGCTCATCAACGCATTCTCTTGATCTGCATTAAGTGTGGAGGAAATGTGTTGGTAGGGTTTTCAATTCAAGTGTTGGTAGTTCCATGAGAGAAGGTTGCATTATTTTTCTTTCTTCTTTCAGCTCTTCTTCTTGCGGTGCAATCAATCCTTCTTCTTTGTTTGTTTTTGCTACGATCGCATTGCAGGTAGCTACGAATGCGTTGGCATCCTCTTCTTCACACTCTTCATTAGACTTTTATTCTTCAATCAAATTCAGGTTATCTTCAGAATCGACAAGTCTTCCTCATCAGGAAATTTCATGGTACAAATTATGTTAAATTTAAGCTTCTGTCTGTTTATGCTCAAAGTGATTTCTCTCTTGTGCACATCAATTTGCACATGGCCCGTTGATAGGAAAGGTCGCCCCAAAATGATGGGCACATCTTTATCGGCCTCATAATCCAGGATGATGAAGTCAGTTGATAAAATAAATTTATCAATCGTGATCAGCACGTCCTTCACCTTAGCTTCTAGATGAACCAGAGATCTGTCGACCAATTGGAGAGTCACGGATGTGGGCACAAGTTGCCCCACATTTAATTGTCGAAAGATTGACAGCGACATCAAATTTATGCTGACCCCCAAATCACACAGGGCTTGCCCAATATAGAGTCCTCCTATGGAGCAAGGAATAGTGAATCTCCCAAGATCGCTCATCTTCGGTGGGATAATAGATTTGGAACTTTGCGTTAGTGCCACCGTGGCAAATTTTCCAGTGCCTCTCTTCTTAGTTACCATGTCCTTCAGAAACTTGGCATAGGCAGGCATTTCCTCAATCGTTTCACTGAAAGGAATATTAACGTGTAATTGTTTTAGCATAGACAGGAAGCGTTGGTACTGTACCTCTTCGTTTTTCTTCTTCCTTAGCCTCTAAAGGAAAAGTGGTAACTGAACTTTCACGGTTCCCGTTTCATTTGACTTTGAGGTTGACGCAACCTCAGGTTCTACTGCTTCATTTTCCTTTTCTTCTTTTTGCGTTTATGCAATCTCGGGCTTAGCTGCAATGGAAGTTCTTCTACTCTAGTCCTTTCTTTCTCCCTCGACGGTCTTTCCACTGCGCAATGTCACAACCTGACATTGCTCCTTACTTGATCCCCCTGCATTATGTGGAAGCTTGATTGAACTTGGCAACGACCCTTGTGGTCTACTTTTGAGCTCATTCGCAGTTTAGCCCATTTGCAATTCAAGGTTGTGGATGAACGTAGCCTGATTTTGAAGCACTGTCTCGGTTTTCTCTATGTATTGCTTCAATAGGCTTTCTAGAGAAGAAGATTGCGGTGGTTGTTGTGAGTTACTTACTTGGTTGCTCTGTTGATCGTTACTGCGTTGAAAGAATCCTTGTGGCCATTCTTTTTGCACCACAGATTGAAAATTTTGTGGTTGATTCTTCTAAGCAAAATTGGCCAAGCAAAATTTGCAATTCAAAATTTTTCTTACATGAATCAAACACAAAATTGGGGTGGTTTTTCCACCCGGGGTTGTAGGTGTTTGAAAAGAGGTTATTCTTTACAAAATATACAGACTGTGGATTTTGCGGGTAATCTTCCATTGCATGCCCATCACTGCAATTCGCACACCTTGCGGTGTTTTGACTTATTGCGTTAATCTGCCCACCTCGCAGTGTTGGGCTGTTGATCGTCATTCCTTGAATCAAATTCATCATTGTGATAATTTGGTTTTGCAATGAGACAATAGCACCGTTATTTGCATCAGAATTCTTGAGTCTTAATCTCTGGTCACTCTTCCTCTAGTCTTCATGATTCTTGGAGATGCAGTCTAGGATATTCTTCGCCTCATCATAAGTCTTGTCAAGCAGATCACCAGCTATTGTCGCATTGGCAGCGGTCTGAGAAGTAGGATTCAAATCGTGGTTGAAAATTTCCATTTGCAGGCAATCTGGTATCCAATTATGCGAACAATCTCGGACCAACCTTTTAAACCTTGCCCAAGCATCGTTGAGCGATTCGTCCATATCTTGTTCAAAATTAGTAATAAGCTTTCTTCGTCTCGCGTTTTCAGTAGGTGGGAAATATTTCTTCATAAACTTTTCTACCACCTGCTCCCAAGAAGTGATCTCTCCTGGTTTAAGCGAATAAGCCCATTTCCTAGCCTGATCACAGAGAGAAAATGGGAATAACGTTAGTCGAACTTCTTCAGCAGAGATGTTCGGGAACACAAAATTATTTCAAATTTCAATAAAACTTCGGAGATGGGCATGCAGATCCTCGCCACACCTTCCTCCGAATTGACCTGCAGCCTGGATCATCTGCAGCATCACCAGTTTCATTTCAAATCTACTTCCGTCTAAGGCAGGCCTCATGATTCTCGGAGAGAAATCATAGAGGTTTGGCGATGCATAGTCCCTAATGGGCCTAGTGCGATCGTTTGCCAACAGAATCGAATTTGCCATGACATTGTTGTTGTTTGGTGCTTCATTCCTAGGCTGCTCCGCCATCTCTTCTTTATCGGATTGTGGTTGCTGTTGTTGGTCTCTTAGTCTCCTTTGAAATGTTCTCTCAATATCTGGGTTGTAGTTCACCAGAGATTGAGAGTTCTGCAAAGAAATCACAAAAATTACCGTTAACAACTATTTTGCCGAAGTCCCCGGTAACGGCGCCAAAAACTTGATGCTTGAATTTTATGAAGTGGAAATTATGGATGATATGTGTTGGTGGATTGCATTGTGCACTCAAGTTTCCCCAGAGGAATCCATGTGTAAATTCCTCTAAGTTTCCTGGTAAGTCCAGGGTCGAACACAGGGACTTGTGAAAATAGTTGAGTTGAAGATTTTTATAAAAACTAGCGGTAACTACTTGAATAAATAAGTGTTGGGTTGTTTTTGCGTTAATCAAAATAATAACGAATGCGGAAGAGTTTGAAAAGAGTTGGTAAATGGGAAATACAATGAATATGCGGTGAATGGGTTGAGAAGGGTTTTGGCTAACACTCCCTAGGATACGTTCATGCCTTGCGATCATGCAACATGCATACAATAGTAAACCACCTCTCGGTGTTAATGCCATAGCCTGTAAGGCTAGAACGCATGCGATAAATATGCGATAAGTCTACAGGGTTTACACATAAACCTCAATCTCTATTTATGCGATAACAACATGACATTTACACAAATATGCGACCACATAATATCATTCCTATTCCTAGGATGCATGCGATGCAAGTTGACAAACAGAGCTTATCTCTAAGTCCCTATATCTTGTTTATGCAAGCCTAATCTTGAACTTTCGAGTCCAGATTCTAACTTAGCTCTCTCGAGACATTAGGTTCTTTCTTTAGATTCTCTCTCGAGTAACTCTGAAGGGGTGTTTTGCACAACATAAAACAAGACAATCGCAAGCAATGAACTTCCTAGATCATGTTAGCTTAGTTCCTCTAAACCCATTCAACTAGTTTAGCTACTCATGCGTATTAAGAGAGTGGGTAGATGTAGAAATAGAACTTCCATTGAATAGATATAAGATGAAGTACAGAATAACAATGCAAGTATAGTAAAGAGCCTGGAGAAATTTCTTACTGCCAGGCGTTACACTATTTCTACTTGTGCTCTAAAGATATTCTCGCTTTCACGAGAGAGCACGCTCTCTGCTCTTACGCCCCAAGTGTAAACCTCGAACTTAGGTTCCCTAGATAAGCATGTTTAGCCAAAGGGATGTTATATTACATATTTATTAAGTAGAAATTCATGTTGTTTACAGGGATTATGAAGGAAGGGAAGGAAAATATATTAAATGAAGAAACTCAATCATTAGTCTAGCTAGAGGCACTAAGTGTGGGGTGATGTGGCAATCTACTCTTTGAACTCAGGAAGCGATAGAAAGATTAAAAGGGAAGTGAAAATTCAAAAGCATGGTTTCAGCAATTGAAAAGAGCAAATTTAGCGAATTCGGTGCCATTTGAAAGCTGGAAGAATCTAGTTTTCAAGGTTGTTCTACTGGAGAAAGATTGCGAGAGGAGAAGAACAAAAGTGGAGAATTTGCAGAAGAAACAGAACCTCGGATTAATCAGGGCCTGAGGTGAAGTTTGGAAAGTCCAAATCCAACTATAAGGAATTCTAGGCTGAAATTTTAAGGTAGGGAAGTTAACTCAAATCTAAACAAGTTTGTAGAAGGAAGTTTCTTGAAAAGAGCTTTAGATTTTGAGTTATAAATTTTTGAAGTTATAACAGGGAATTGGTACATAAGCAGATAGCTGCTTGTGAAGAACAAGCAAGCAGTTCATCCTGGAGGATTATAGCGAGATTTGGGCATGAGAATCTCGCTTATAAAGGAAATCTCGCTGATTTTGTAAGGAGGATCTCGCTTTAAGGGGAAATCTCGCTAGGAATTGAAGTGAGTATCGCTAAGATGAAAATTTGACAGGAAAAGCTTGATCTCGCTAGCATCGCTCTAGAGGATCTCGCTAGCATCGTTAAGGGGGATCTTGCTGACCTCGCTAGGGGGATCTCGCTAGTAAAGCTGTTTGTGTTGATGGAAGTTCCTTTAATAAATGAATTATTTAAGGTATTTTACTAGGAATTCTAAGTTGTTTAATCGGGAATTATATCTTTTCAGGCCAAGAAGAGCTAAGGGAAGTATAAACCAATAAGAGTCTGACGAACGGTGAGTGACTAAGTAAACTTAAGGTTTCCAATACTCATGCATATATGATCAAGTAAAGCATAGTGACATAAATGATGAATTTATACTTCCTCAAGCAACAAATGGTTGGAGAATAACTTAATGCATGTTTTCCGGCTTGAATGCGTGTAACCCAGGCCAAGGTATGTCATATAACCATTAGAAAAGCTATGTTTCTGATTTTGATATATGCTTCCTAGAGGAAGGCTATGAGAGAATGAGTTCTTGGGTAAATACTAGGCAATGGAACTTAATTTGATGTTACAAAATACACATTTGATACCGAAGGACGTTGAGAAGGTATCTAACCAATTTGGTACCGAAGGACATTTGAGAAGGTACCTGACCAATTTGATACCGAAGGACATATGAGAATGTATCATAGTAGCTCGATACTGAAGGACAAATTTGAGAATGTATCTGAGCAGAAGTACTTAAAATATGATGGTACTTAGTGTGGCCACGTGCACGTAGGCAGTTATGAATGAGAGACCGAATTATGAGTATCTTGGTTGGTAATAAACGTTTGGAAGCTAGAGCGTTTAGGCTCGTTCTCAACTAGGGAATAATAATGTTTAATGATGTCTGAGAATGGTTTAAAGCTACATTTAGAGACATTTGCTTGAGTTTACTCATTGGTATATTTACATGTTTATAGTGATGCTACGCTTGCCGCTTTACGATTCTATAGTCATTCACTGAGCTTTTAGCTCACAAAATTTATGTGTTTTCCCTTCAGGTAGCGGTCAGTTTCCTCAAGGTTGATTGCCACTGCTTGCCATCGAAAGACTCGGCTTATTAAAAGACTTAGGTTGATGATCTGTTTATGTACACATGTCTTGAGAGGGACTAGGGCTTTTGTAGGAATGTTTGGGCCACCTGTGAATATTTTTCTATAAAAGTAATGTCTTAGTTGTATGTATATATTTATGTAATCTTTGTAGAATTTTAAGGGAGGTTAGATGTTTGCGTATATTACTAATGAGATGAATACGTTGGTATTTTAATTATAAGGTTTGGGTGGTGAGTGCTGGTAGTAAGGCTAGTAACTACCACGGTCATATCCTCTTCCAGAATAAAAGGGTAATTTATGAGGGGGTGTGACACCAAGGTTCTCTCTCGAGCTGCCTTGGACAATCTCCGGCGTCACCACTATTCTCTTGCTCCGCCGTAAAATGGAAAAGAAAACTATGAACAGAGGTATGAACTTGTAATGGTGATGAGGTAATCGACTACTTAAGCCCTTCTCTGAAGAATGCACTTGGTATTTATAGGGATCAAAGGTAAAAGGCGGCTTCTTTCTCCCGGCTGTACTGATGGGACAGCTTTAATTCCTGACTGATGCGCCAGATAATTGTCACCGATAAAGCTGGATGTACTTTGTGACCGTTATCGACTGTCAACTTAATTTGGATCCGACTGCCTTCAGCTTTCTGTCCCATCGATCAATGTATTCCATTGTGTTAACACATTATTCTGCATAAAAATATAAAGATCAACTGCTCTAATGCATTAGATGCATGCGACTGCAATATTATAGAATTTATGCTTAATGGACGTAATTTAACATATTTCATTAACACAATCCAACATTGTTTAAGGATTTAACACTATGATAACGCGTATTTTTGCCCTTTATCAGAACCCCAAATTTAAACAATGTTTGTCCTCAAGCATAAGCTAAAGATTTCTTTAGCAAGTTAGCCGCAAAGTTTAGGTACATAAGGTTCAACTAAAGGTAAAGAAGACGTACTTACTTCGGGAGTCAATGGTGATGCCTCAGATTTTGCTTCATTTTTCTCATTTTGTTTGACTTTCTCTTTGGACTTACCAGCTGGTGAAGGAATGGCAACCAGTAGGGTCAAGGCATCTAAGGAGGGTGTCAGAAATGGAAGCTCCTTCCCACTCCTAAGTGTGATGAAACTCATATTAGCATGGTTTGATTAAGCAGGTAGCTTTCCCGAACTCTTACCTTCTAAACAACCCACTACTGTGGCTAATTGAGTAACTTGAGTTCCCAATTTTGCTAACCCCAACCTGATCTCATGTTATAATGCCTTGATGTCTTGCGATAACTAGATGGAGTCCTTTTGCAATTGATGAATGTTCTGTTGAAATTTTAAAGAATGGTCAGCCAAAGATTTAACAATGTCCTCTAATGACATACTTGAAGAAGATGGTGATGGTTGATTAGAATGGTTTGAACTATGATGTCCTTGCCTTTGACCTCCCCATTTGAGGTTGGGGTGATCTCGCCATCCTGGGTTGTATACAGGAGCATGAGGGTCATACTTTCTCTAGTAACCCTCAATTGAATTTACTTGGGCTTGAGGATATGATTCAGAAGAGTGTCCTGGTGCTTCACAAGCTCCACAACTCTTCACTTGGACTACTCCTCCTTGTGCCATTTGCATAACAAGAGCAGTCAAGTTGGAAAGTTGTGATCTCAATTATTTTACCTAAGAAGATGAAGGTGGATCAAACTCAATAACCCTAGTCTCAAAATTTTGATCATTCTCAGCCATTCGCTAGATTAATTCGTGGGCCTCCTTAAGAGTCTTATCAGCAGGTGCTCCACCAGCCACAGAACCAATGGAACTAGATGAGAAGAATTAGCACACAAATGTTTATACCTCTCCCAGTATTCAGAAAATGTTTCTCCAATATTCTATTTAATTCCATAAATTTCCTTTCTAATTGAATTGGCTCTAGAAGCTGAAATTTTATTTTCAAGAAATTTCTTTTTCAATTCATTCCAAGTAGTTGACTCGGGGCTAAGTAGTACAACCAATCTTTAGCACCATCCTGTTACGAGAAAGGAAAGGTTCTAAGGTTTAATTGTTCTTCTGTAACCCCATGGGGTCGTATACTTACGCACACCATGTGGAAGTCTTTGAGATGTTTGTGAGGGTTCTCTCCTGAAATTCCCCTGAAGATTGGCAGTAGATTAATCAAACCAGGCTTGAGCTCGAACAACACAGTGGTTGGAGGAAAGACGATGCACAAGAGTTGTTGATCCATGTCTGGTTCAGCTAGCTTCTATAGAGTTTTCTCTCGAACCTCTTTTACCATGATTTCTATTGGATAGTCAACAACTTCATGATCTTCTTCTTCCAGTGTCTCTCTTCTCTATTCCCTTTAGATTCACCTTTCCTCTTGAGCAATATCTGCAAAAAAGGTAAGCTCTACACTCATAGAGGAGCGAGTCATAAACCAAAGGAAAATAATAACATAATTTCTCTTTTCTTTTCTTTTTTCTTATTAAGAACTCTAAAATTTCCCCAGGCTAGTTACCAAGTCTCCTTGACAACAACGCCAATTTGTTCATCGTCAGATTTAATAGAAACATTGTCCCATACAATCACTTACTCAAACAAAAGAAATATGTTCACTGATCCTAAGACCTATACCAAAAACGTAGAAAAAGTAGTAAGAACAGGGTCGAATCCAAAGGGAAACTATTGACTAGCTAGATTGATTAAAGAATTCCATGTGACAAGAGGATTTTGCTTCGTTTTTGTGAAAGAAACGGAATAAAAAGTACACATGCAAAGAAAAGAAGTTTGAATGAGAATGAGCACACAATTGACTTGGAGTAAATCAATAAAAGGGGTCTTGGGAATAGTTTATATGTCTGATTTCAATCATTAGATGTAATTAATTACACTGAATCCATGAACTCTGCAACCTATTAGAGATACTAATAGCCCAATTAGCCAAATTGAATATTAAATCAAATTGGCCCTAAATTAATTTTAAACACGTCTTTCTCAGTAAAATCCAAGTAAAAACTAAATTGCATTACGAAAGGGTTCATGCGTTGTGACATACTACAAGTTGGAAAGCCTAATCTTATAGCATGATCAATTGGACAAGATTAAACTAGGGCAAAAATGCGTGAGATCAGAAATAGTCTTAGCCTACTCATGCAATCTTAATTCGTGCAATATAATCAACAATTATGCATAGCACCATGAAAATTTTACAAACAAGAATTTAGTAAAATCAATTTGTTAGACCTTTCAATCAAATTCCATTAAAAATAATCCAAATCATACCCAAGAGTTCAAAGAATTCAATACAATTAATTAAAAATCTTCAAGAAATTAAACATTCAACTAAATTAAAGAAAGAAATTACCTAGCCTTGCATCTTCCTCAAATCAACAACATAAATTGGGAAGTTGAAAGGCATATGGAAAATATCAATGAATGAAGATGAAAGAATGATGAATTTGGTGGAAAATCATCCAAAAATGGTCTCAACCACAGCCCAAAATTGTTCTCCCTTTTGTAATTTTCTTCACCCCCTCAGTTCGAACCAAAACCTTCTATTGAAGAGTAATTGCAACATTGCAATGCTACTGCCGAATCAGACCTCAAGCGTCGAAGGATAGGCGCACCGCTGCTATGACGATGCGTTGCACACGCGCGGAAGCCACTCGTTCGTTGGATTTCAAAACGTTGCAATGCCCTGTTGAGCATTGCAACGTTGCCTTATTCGCTCACTTCTATCCAATAGCGTTGAGCTAGAGCGTTGGCCTAGCATTACGATGCTAATTGCTTGTCTCAAAATTGATGCTTACTGCTTCTCAGCGTCATGCGAGGGTCAAAGGAGGGTTGCAACGCTGCACTCAAGGGTAATTTGGTAATTTTGATGTCTTCACTCAATATGGTGCATCTAACTCCCGTTTTTTCTTCTTTTTGGCTCGGTTTTCATACCAACAATAACTTTCTTTTCAGGATCGATTTACCTACAAATAAGACAAATTACGCATAAGAATTATTCAATAATAGTAGGATTAAGGACATAAAACTAGCTCTTTTTGACAGCTAACAATTATCATTTAAGATTACATGAGAAAATATATTTTTTTTTTTTTAAGAAAATAATTTGAATCCTAGTTTCAAGACTTAGGCATATTGTTTATACAAGATCCTATGATTAATCTAAATATTACTTAATAATGTTTGTAATGAAATCAACACCCTAGAACATTTTTACTCTGAAAAATTTACCCTTTGTTTGTCTACTTTGTATTACAATCGTTCAAAATTATGTTGCTATTCCTTAGTTAAAGTCAATTTGGTTAAGATGTCTTCTGTCTAGGCTGGGATATTTAAGTTGATGGGAATGTAACACCCCAACCTAGGAACTTACCTAAAAATGTGAATTAGATAGATTTGTTACAAGCATGCAATGTTTGATTAAAGTTTATTAAAATTTTAGTAAACATTAATCAAAGTTGTTTGACTATCCAAAGTAAGTGTTACTTTTGGGCAAACTTAAACAAATACTTAGGTAAAATCAGCAGTCAGATTTTCCTATATTAATTAACCCTAGGTAAAACACTCAGTGGGGGGAAAATTGGTATATGATACTTCATTTTTCCTCTTCATGTTTCTTCTTAAATGTTCACACTGTGAGATCTATACTCGGCCTCAAGGCACCTTGAGTGTCCCCCTATGAATGATGTTTGAATAGATAATATCAAGGTGAATGGAGTGAGTATTTATAGTAACTGGGGGCGGGACAAGTGTCAATTGATCCCAATTCGCTTGTGAACCAGTTTGCTCAGCTGAATTATGTAAATAGATTGTTTTCTCATTTCGGTATTATTTTGGTTCATCCTGGTCCATTAATCCATGGTTTTATACATGTGATGTATATTTTTTTCTCATATGGTATGACATATAGATAAATCCCACCTTAGGTCATGCATAATCTATTTATTATAAATGTTATGATTTAGTGAAGCATGATTTAATTTACATAAGTGCATGCTCAAGCATTATATAATATAAGGGTTATATTTATGTATGTTTTATTTATTTAACGTAATATTTATAAGCATTATAAATACTTCGTTATGTGGCATGAGTTTTTTAGTTAATGGTTATAAAATGAAATTAGAACTAAATAATTAGTAAAAGATTAATATGTAGCAAATCTATCTATAATAGACCTTTTGTCTAAGGCGGGTTCTGTCTAGGCTGGGGTATTTAAGGTGACGACAACGGAACACCCATATCTAGAAAGGTGATTTAAATAGATTTGATGCATGCATGCAAGTCAAGGCCAGTCCATTAAAAAGTTTAATGTGACTATTTGGATTTTTTTTTTTTTTTTTTTAACTTCAAAGACAAAAGTTGTTTTTGACAAATTTAAAAAATGACTTAGATCATTATCAGTAGCTGGATAGTCTAGGTCAATAAACCCTTAGGTAGAACATTAAGATGGAGGTACTTGGGGCATTTAATGCTTCATTTTCACCTCTCGCGTTTCTCCCTCATAGTCCACACCGTGAGATCTACCTTAAGCCTCGAGGCACCTTTGGCGTGTCCCCCTAACGGATGGTGTTTGTGTAGGTCAATATCAAGGTGGATGGAGAGTGTGTTCATAGTAAGTGGGAGCAGGAAGTGTAACAACATATCCCTCAGTCTTTTTCGTTGGATTGAATAAAGTTACTGCGCATCGCCTCGTGGCACCCTTAGTGTGTCCCCCTATAGGACGGCTGTTTTGCGCGTTTCTTTATTTGATCTCCTGTAAGAGGATAAGGTTACTTAATTTCTTGTCCTAATCTACTTTTTCCCTATGGTGGGTGCATTAGGGCGGGACTCTAGGGCCGAAAATGAGGGGTTACACTTATGTGGGATTGTTAAGGGTTAACTATTCTAGACCGAACAAATGGTGGCTATTAAGTTTTGTTCCAAGAGTTGGTTTTGTCTAATGGTTGAGAATGTCTCATCCCAGTGAAGGGACATCTGATCACCCTACCGGTGACGTTTGTCCTACCTCGCTAGGGCATCATTGCAAAATAGAAGTCTTTTCACTTAGGTTACCTGGAATCTGTTTTGCTAAAACTAATTGGTTAAAAAAATGTGGTTTTTGCAAAGTCTTATAAAAGGTTATTCATTTTTTCAGCAACGATTTTTAATGGCTAAAACCCCTATTAGTTTACTTAGTGCTGAAAAACTGAATGGCCAAAACTATTCAAGTTGGAAACATATGCTCATGACGATACTCATCATTGAGGATTTAAAGTTTGTCCTTACGGAGGAATGTCCTTCTATTCCACTTCAAAATGCTACTTGAAATTTTTGGGCGGCGTATGAGCGTTGGACACGGGCAAACGAGAAAGCCCATGCCTATATCCTGGCCAGTTTTAGTGACGTGTTGGCCAAGAAACACGAGTCCATGGTCTCAGCTCGTGAGATCATGGAGTCCCTGCAGGGAATGTTCTAACAGCCATCTGGACAACTCAAGTATGAGGCTCTAAAACACATCTTTAACTCCAAAATGGAGGAAGGCACCTCTGTTCGTGAATACGTGTTGAATATGATGGTCCACTTTAACGTGACAGAGATGAATGGGTCTAAAATCGATGAGGGCAGTCAGGTTAGCATTATCCTACATTCATTGCTGGAGAATTTTATCCACTTTGTTAGCAATACGTTTCTTAACAAAGTGGACTACACCCTTACCACTCTCTCAACGAGTTGCAGACTTACCAATTCTTGCTGAAAAGTAAGGAGAAAAAGGGAGGTGAGGCAAATGTTGTCTCGTCCTCTAAAAGGTTCTATCGAGGTTCGACCTCAGGAACAAAGTTTGCACCTTCAACTTCTAACTTTGGAAAGGAGAAGAAGAAAAAGAAGGGTGGTAAAAGAAAAGGGAATATGCCTGCTAACCCGCCACTTGTCGCCTAGAAGAAGCATCCACCGCCGATTGAAAAAGGAAAATGTTTCCACTGTAACCAGGACGGACACTGGAAGAGGAATTGTCCTCGTTATCTGATGGAAAAGAAGGCAGCCAAGGCTAAGGCCAAGGTAGACAAAGGTAAATATGATTTACTTGTATTAGAAACTTGTTTAGTGGATAATGATGATTCTGCTTGGATAGTAGATTTGGGTGCCACTAATCATGTACGTTCTTCTTTTCAGGGGATTAGATCTTGACGACAGTTGAAGGTTGGTGAGATGATGTTGCAAGTAGGCACCGGACACGTCATCTCAACTGTGGCAGTGAGAGGCATCTAGTTAACTTTACAGAATAGGTTTCTTATATTAGAAGATGTCTTTGTAGTTCTTGAACTAAAAAGAAACCTTATTTCTGTAAAGTGTCTGTTACAATACAATTACTCTTTTTTTAAAAAAATTGAATAAAGCATTTATTCATAAGGATGGTGTTGAAATTTGTATAGCTAAACTGGAAAATAACTTGTATGTGCTAAGACCATTAGCCTGAAGTTCCCTCTATAACATAGAGATGTTTAAATCTATCGTAATTCAATCTAAACGTTAATGAGTTTCTCCAAAAGAAAATGCCCAACTTTGGCACCTTCGATTAGGGCATATCAATCTCAATAGGATTGAGAGATTGGTGAAGAATGACCTTCTAAGTGAGTTAGAGGAAAATTCTTTACTAGTGTGTAAATCTTGCCTTAAAGGTAAGATGACTAAAAGACCTTTTACTGGAAAAGGTTATTAAGTCAAAGAGCCTCTTGAATTAGTACATTCTGACCTTTGTGGTCCTATGAATGTGTGAGCTTGAGGAAGCTATGAGTACTTTATCAGTTTTACTGATGATTACTCAAGATATGGCCATATCTATCTGACGCAACGAAAGTCTGAATCTTTTGAAAAGTTCAAATTATTTAAAGCCGAAGTTGAGAATGCTTTGGATAAACGAATAAAAACACTTCGATCAAATTGAGGTAGAGAGTTTTTGGATTCTGAGTTCCAGGACTACTTATTAGAACATGGAATCGTTTCCCAACTCTCGGCATTGGGTACACCTCAACAAAATGGTGTAACAGAGAGGAGAAACAGAACCTTGTTGAATATGGTTCGTTCGATGATGAGTTATGCTTCCTTATCGAACTCATTTTGGGGTTTCGTGGTGGAGACTGTGGTATACATTCTCAACTGTGTTCCTTCTAAGAGTGTTGCAAGAACACCTCTGAAGTTGTGGAACAGGCGTAAAGCTAGTTTACATCACTTCCGTATATGGGGTTGCCCAGCACATGTGCTTGAGGCAAATCCCAAGAAGTTGGAATCACGATCGAGGTTGTGCCTCTTTGTAGGCTACCTCAAAGGTACACAAGGAGATTACTTTTATGATCCATCCGAAAACAAGATGTTTGTTTCCACGAACACTACTTTCCTAGAGGAGAATCATATCAGGGAGCACAGTCCACGTAGTAAAGTCATGTTAAGTGAGCTTTCCAAAGAAACTACTGAAACTTCAACAAGAGTTGTTGAAGAACCTGCTTTATCAACCAGAGTTGTTGATGATAGTTCATCTTGTAGGTCGGTTCCACCTCAAGAGTTGATGGAACCTTGACACAGTGGGAGGGTTATGAAACCGCTTGATCGCTATCTTGGTTTCACGAAAATCCTAGCTATAGTGACATATGGCGATGTTGAGGATCCGTTATCCTATAAAAAGGCAATGGAGGATGTTGATCGAGATGAATGGGTCAAAGCAATGAATCTCGAGATGAAGTAGATGTACTTCAACTCGGTATAGGATCTTGTAGATCAGCCTGATGGGGTAAGACCTATAGGTTGTAAATGGATCTATAAGTGCAAATGGTGTGCTGATGAGAAGCTGCAAACCTTCAAGGCTCGACTTGTTGCAAAGGGTTATACCCAGGTGGAGGGAGATGACTATGAGGAGACTTTCTCACCTGTTGCCATGTTAAAGTCGATCCACATCCTTCTGTCCATTGCAGCTTATTATAATTATGAGATTTGGAAAATGGACGTCAAGATGGCTTTTCTGAATGGAAATTTTGAGGAGACCATTTACATGGTACAATTCGAAGGATTCATTGTCCAAGGTCAAGAGCAAAAAGTTTGCAAACTAAATCGACCAATTTATGGGCTGAAGTAGGAATCTCGATCTTGGAATATTCAGTTTGATGTTGTGATCAAATCGTATGGCTTTAACCAAAATGTTGATGAACCTTGTGTTTACAAGAAAATAGTCAATGGTTCAGTCGCTTTCATATCTTAAGTGACAACCAAAATAGTCTATAGTATATGGATATAGGAGGGAAACCTTATCTTGGTAACACTACGGACGCGACCCGCTTTGTGAAATTGTTACAAATGTTGTGACTTGTCACAGATGGTCTAATCCTGATCATTCGTGTAGTGGACATGTGAGCGGGGGCGTCTTATACAAAGAGTTTATATAAGACCTGACCTCGAAGTGTTAATGTTTTGTCATATAACTCCATTCATGACTGAGACTTCACTTCACTAGGATGACCATAGGTAACATGACCTCAATTCTGAGTGAGTTAGGAACTCCTGCATTGAGGGAAATCCTTTGATTTGGATGGGTGCAAGTTGCCAGAGCGCCGACTCAAACCTACCATTTTGGGGATTCGCCTGATTTGGGAGCTGGGAACTCCGCTTCACAAGATGAAGTTCACTCATTCCCCAAAGTAGGGGTAAGTAGATAGATTGCTATCTTAAGGGCTGATCCCGGGGCTTGAACAATGTGGCGCCTGATAACAGGCAGAAATGCACGTTATCATAGTACTAAGTTCTTAAACAATGATGGATTGCATTGATAGAATATGTTAAATTGCGTCCATTAAGCATAAATTCTATAATATTGCGGTCGTATGCGTCCAATGCATTAGAGCAGTTGATCTTTATATTTTTGTGTAGAATAATGTGTTAACACAATGCAAAGAATGCGATCATAGGAATACATTGGTCGAGTGCAACTTCACCGCAAGACTTTGCATTGATCGTGCTCGCAAACATTTACCCAAGAAGAATCACCGCAACATGGTGGGCACATCCGGATGAAAGGACAATTAAGATCGATGAGACAGAAAGCTAACGGCAGTCGGATCCAAATTAAGTTGACAACCGATAACGTTCACAAAGTACATCCAGCTTTATCGGTGACAATTATCCAGTGCATCAGTCAGGAATTAAAGTTGTCCCATTTGTACAACCAGGAGAGAGAAGCCGCATTTCACATTTGATGCCCTATAAATACCAAGTGCATTCTTCAAAAAAAAGGATTAAGCAGTCGATTACTTCACATCACTTTACAAGTTCACACCTCTGTTCAGAGTTTTCTTTTCCATGTTACGGCGGAACTAGAGAAGAGTGGTGACACCGGAGATTGTCCAAGGCATCTCGAGAGAGAACCTTGGGGCGTAAGGACAGAGAGTGGGTTGACTCTCGCGAAAGTGAGAATATCTTTACAGCACGAGTAGAACAGTGTAACGCCTGGTGGCAAGAAATTGCTCCAGGCTCTTTACTATACTTGCATTGTTATTCTATACTTCATCTTATATCTATTCAATGGAAGTTCTATTTCTACATCTGCTCACTCTCTTAATACACATAAGTAGCTAAACTAGTTGAATGGGTTGAGAGGAACTAAGCTAACATGATCTAGGAAGTTCATTGCTTTCGATTGTCTTGTTTTATGTTGTGCAAATTACCCCTTTAGAGTTACTCGAGAGAGAATCTAAAGAAAGAACCTAATGTCTCGAGAGAGCTGGGTTAGAATCTGGTCTCGAAAGAGTAAGATTAGACTTGCATAAACAAGAGATAGGGACTTAGAGATAAGCTTTGTTTGTCGATTTGCATCGCATGCATCCTAGGAATAGGAATGATATTATGTGGTCGCATATTTGTGTGAATGTCATGTTGTCATCGCATAAATAGAGATAGAGGTTTATGTGTAAACCCTGTAGACTTATCATGTATTTATCGCATATGTTCTAGCCTTAGAAGCCGTGGCATTCACGCCGAGAGGTGGTTTACTATTGTATGCATGTTGCACGATTGCAAAGCATGAACACATCCTAGGGAGTGTTAGCCGAAACCCTTCTCAACCCGTTCACCGTATATTCATCGTATTTCTCGTTTACCAACTCTTTTCAAACTCTGTCGCATTTATTATTATTTTCATTAATGCAACAACCACCCAACACTTGTTTATTTTACTGGTTACCGCAAGTTTTCATAAAAATCTCCAATGCAACTATTTTCACAAGTCCCTGTGTTCGACCCTAGACTTACTAGGAAACTCAGAGAAATTTACACTTGAATTCCGCTGGGGAAACTTGAGTGCACAACGCAATCCATTAATACATATCACCCATATTTTCCACACCTCATAAATCTAAGCATCAGCGCCACCCTTCTCATGGCCGGATAGGTGTTCATACATAGTAGAACTATGTTGTATTGTTCATTAGAGGGATCAATGGTACTTAAGGAGAAAGATGTAATTACAGGGGCAAAATGGTAAATTAGCCTGCTGTAATTACGAGCATCTGTGAAGGGTCATCGTATTGATGATTGGTTATATCCAATGGACATAGAAATATATATATGACAAGAAGAGTTCAACTATTGGTCTTTAGTGGAATGCCTAGCAGTTAACGGATGGTGGATATCGTGACTAAAGAATTTAGTCAGCGATTCACGTACCGTTGGAGCTTCAGCCTCAGGTCCATAAGGTCCCCTTGGTAGCTTGGATACAAGTTGAGAGTCAAGTTTTTGGTCAGTTTGAAATGTTCAAATTGACAAGAGGAAGTTTGATTATATATGATATAATTGAACTAGTTAATTATATATTATATAATTAATTTTGTGTATGAGATACATTAATTTGGAGGAAATTGGATATAAATATGATTTATATCTAGTGGAGGAAAAATATTATAATTAAAATATGATATTAATTAATATGTTATGAATATGATGAGATCACATTCATTGGACGGTTAAAAGGGAAATGGGACGACATCTCTTCTGTTCTAATAATGGGTGAGTGTGTTGAAAAATCACTTTGAGATGCATAAATAGCTCACGGTGTGTTAAGCATGAGATGCGCGGACATTGTGTTAAAGATTGTGTCATCGCTTAAAATCAGTGCCTGCATGATGGCTTACCTATACGATATTGCTAAGCGATCGCTTACCGATTACGCCTTCGCGCATTATTTACTAAACGATCATTTACCTTTTCCTAAGCTATCGTTTAGCTCTCGATATTTACTAAACGATCGTATAGACAATCGCTTAGTTTTTCCTACACAATCGTTTAGACAATCGCTTACTTTTTCCTACACGATTGTATACTTCACCTAAACGAGCAAGCATCTTGTCTATGCGATAGACAATCTCATCTCCCACTTACTTAATCGTTGTGCATGGTCTCTCTTCCTCCTCCCCTCTACCAAATCCGAACAAAGCCCACACTTTGGATTCTCACTCCAAGAATACTAAGGGCTCTGAGTAGTGCCAACCTTAACTAAGACATCTTGAACTATACCTCTAGGATAGGCTAAGGATCTATTAGCCAACTGCAGTGATATTGTAGTGGGTTGTACTTCTCTAATATTTAGCTTCTTGTAAACAGATAAAAGCAATAAGTGAACGGAAAGCACCAAAATCACATAATGCTTTCTTAACATTCAAATAGCATATAGTGTAAGGAATATTAATACTCACTGGATCTTTTAATTTCTAAGGTAACTTTTCTGTAACAAAGCACTACGTTCGTCTGTTAAGCTAACCAATCACATACTGCCGAAACGTCTTTTTCTTAGACATGATGTTTTTCATAAACTTTATATAGTGTGGCATCTACTCTAATACCTCTACAAAAGAGATGTTAATATGTAGCATTTTCAATATTTCTAAAAATTTAGTAAACTCTGCATCCACTTTCTTTTTTTTGGAATCTTTGAGGATAAGGAAGAATATTAGAATGGAAGATATAGAGTTAGAATTACTCTTTGATATTGGCTCTGGCTCTTCTGCCTTTTTCTCTGATTCCACTTTCTCTTCCTCAACAATTCTTTTTCTAACTCAGGTTCTATGACAGGTTCACTTTCTACTTGTATATGCTCATCCTTCTCAATAACTATGGGTTTTAATAACTTGTTACCACTTTTGAGGGTCACAACTTTGCATTCTTCCTTAGGATTCTTCTCAAGGCCACTAGGGAATTTGCCCTTTTGCATGGTGTGTAAGGAGATAGTTATCTGACTGATTCGTACCTTTATACTTTGAATAATCTTGCCCTGACATTGTACAATGTTTGCCATGGTTTGTACAGTGTTTTCCAGTGCAGTTGTTCTTCCTTTGGACTCTTTGATGAAGTCAAACATCAACTCTTCCATAGATGGTTTCTTTTCAGAATGTGAAATACCTACAGAAAACCTGGAGATGCCTGCAAGACATTTCTATTATTAACATATGAAAAGGTCTCATGGTTAGAAACCTGGGTGGTAATGAGTTGGAAGTTACTATTGATGGCCTTGATAGTGTGCTTGATTTCTATCCACATAATTAGTTGTTTCAACTTCATATTGATCTCATGTTTGCTGGCTTGTAGTCTCAACTATCATAGTTGCTTAGGAAGTTGTGGAAGGTGGATTTACTGGTGCTTAAGCACCTGCAGTTAATGGACTCAGAATATTAGTACTTGCAATCAGTTGAAGTTTTATAAGTCTTCTTGCTCTAGTGGTGGATGATCCTTCACTATGTCAATTAGAGCTCGTAGCAAGCCATGTTTTGTAATGGATCATGAACTTCTTGGACTGTCTTTGCAAATATGGATCCTTCTACAGTAGCATGCAAGATAGGTTTCATAGTACTAGTCAATCTATTGTAAAACAACTGGATTGCAACCAGTCAGGAAATTCATGTTGTGGACATCTCCTGTGGAGATCCTTATACCTTTCCTAAACCCAGTTGCTCATTAGTTTGTTGACAAAATGTGCCAATCTCCAACCTCAATCTAGTTGTTTTAGCTGGCGGAAAATATTTGTTTAACAAAACCTGTGCTAACTTCTCCCATTTGTTGATACTATTGGAAGGGATAGTATCCAACCAATCTTTAGCATGGTCCTATAGAGAAAAAGGAAACAATCTCAATTTAAAGGCATCATTAGAAACTCCATTGATTTTTACCATTCCATATATTTCAATGAAGGATCTAAAATCTTTGTAAGGATCATCAGTAGAGCGTCCTCTAAAGGTATTGTGCCTCGCCATTTGGATCAATCTTGGCTTCAACTCAAAGTTATTTGCATTTATAGAAGTATGCATAATTCTCGATTGAGCCGTAGGAAGGGATGGTTTGAAATATTCCTTTATTGCCTTTTGTGTTTCCTTTGTCATCTCACCAATTGAACCATTTCTACTCCTTTGATTTATCTGAAAGTCTGATCAATCTCAAGATCAAAATACAAAATATTAGAATGTTTAACACGGGGCATGCACTAGAATATAATCAACCAATTTTCAAACAAAAAGAAAAAAAGTAAAATACACCTTAAATATAAATTAATTTAATTCTTTAAACATAAAATAATTGTTATTTTGATTCCAGCAACGAAAACCAAAAACTTGATGTAGTGCTAGCGCATACATCAAGCAATAATTTAAGGGACTTGAGAAATCGGGTATCATCTTTAAGGATCAAACTTTATAGATTTGTTGTGCTATTATAAAATTATGTCAATTTTATCCAAGGGACGAAAACTAGATGAATGATTTGATTTTTAAATTAAAAGAAAACTTAGAAGACAAAGATTGAACTTTTGGAGGAAAAACGTCCTAGGGTATTAATTTCATTATTAACTTCATTTAATCATGCAAATGTTCTATGGAATCTTGTGTTATTGAGATGTGTAAGTTTAGAAACTAAACTCTGGATTATTATCTTTCAACAATAACTTTTTCTCATGCAAACTTAAGTGATTACTAATCTCTTGAAATCAAGTTATGAAGCATGACATTAAACAAAATCATAAACAACTTTCATTATTAGCCTAACAAATATCAAGCCTAGTGCAAAACATAGTATACATTAAGCTGCCAACAGTTGAGACGTAGGGAATGTGTCTCATATCCTCAACTTCTTGAGGTGTCTTAAGACATTGTTCCTCAGACAAGTGAACCCCATGCCTGTAAGATAATAAACCCTTCTTGGAATTTAGCATCGAATATCGAATCAACATTTTGTTTATATACGTTGCCTGAGACAACGTTAACATTTGGTTCTTACGATTCCTAATGATCTGGTTCCCAAGGACATACTATGCCTCTCCCAAATCTTTCATTTGGAATTGGGTCACTAGATAGTTCTTTATATCTGTAAGTATCCTACATTATTCCCGATAAGTAGGATATTATCCAGATAAAGTACTAGAAAAACTACTTTATTCTTGTTGATTTTCTTGTATACACAAAGCTTATCAACATTTTTGTCAAAACCAAAAATTTTGACTGTGGTATCAAATCTAATATTCCAAGATCTAGAAGCCTGTTACAACCCATAAAAGGACCAATTTAGTTTGCAAAATTTTTGCTCCTGGCCTTAGGCTATGAACCCTTGGGGCTGAGACATAAAGATATTCTCTTCAAGGTTACCATTCAAAAAGCTGTCTTGACTTCCATTTGCCATATCTCACAGTATAATATGTGGCTATGGACAAGAGAATTCTTATAGACTTTAATATAGTAACGAGAGAAAAGGTTTCCTCATAGTCAACCCCTTCTCTCTAGGTGTAACCCTTTACTACGAGTCTAGCTTTGAAGGTTTATACCGTCCTAGTTGCATCTCTCTTTCTCTTATAAATCTATTTTCGCCCTATGGATTTTACCCCTTCAGGTAGATCTACAAGTTCCTAAACTAAGTTGAAGTGCATTGACTCTATTTCAAGGTCCATGGCTTTGACCCATTGGTCCTTGTCTACATCATTCATTTCCTGTCTATATGACAATGGATCCTCAATGCCATCATCAGGTATGACTACCTAACTTTTAGTTAAACCCAAGTAGCAATCAGGTTGTGATATAACCCTTCTACTGCGTCGAGGCACTCTCAATGATTGAGATGGATGAGACGGACTTGAAGAACTAGCTCATTCATCAATTCTTGTTGAAGGAACAACGTCATCAACAACTTTTGCTGACTCTTTAGTAGCTTCTTCTAATACTAACTTACTACGTAGTTTGTGATCGTTCATGTGATATTCCTCTAAGAAAATAGCATTTTTCGATACAAATACTTAATTTTCTTGTGTGTCATAGAAAATACTACCTCTTGTTTCTTTTGGGTAACCAACAAATTGACACAGTCTTGAACGAGGTTCTAGTTTATTAGGATTTTTCATAAGCACGTGTATTGGATAACCCCAGATCCTAAAGTAGCACAAACTAGGTTTTGCCCCCTCAATAACTCAAAAGGTGTTTTAGAAACACTCTTTGTGGGAATATTGTTCAGAATGTGAGCTGCAGTCTCTACTACATACCCCCAAAACGAGCTAGGCAACTAAGCATAGCTCATTATCGAATGAACTATGTCTAACAAGGTTCTATTTCTTCTTTCTAATACACCATTTTGTTGAGGTATACCAGAAGTTGAGAGTTGGGATTGAATTCCATGTTTTATCATATAATCCTGAAATTTTTTATCCATATACTCTCCACCTCGATCAGATTGACGTGTTTTAATAGTTTTACCTAATAGATTATCAACCTCAGCCTTAAACTCCTTAAAGCTTCAGACTTATACCCCATTAGGTATAAGTGATCATACCTTGAATAATCATCTATAAAATAGATTAAATATTCGTATCCTCCTCGAGATTTTACATTCATTGGGCCATAGAGATCCGAATGTATTAATTCTAAGGGTTCTTTGGCCCTATAGCCTTTTCAACTAAAAGGTCTTTTGGTCATTTTTCCCTCAAGACATTATTTACATGGTAGTAATGAATCATCTTCTAACTCATTTAGAAGTCGATTCTTTACCAAATGCCTGATCCTATTGAGGTTTATGTGATCTAGCCTTAAGTGCCAAAGATAGGTGTTGTTACTTTTAGGAGAAATGCGTTGCCTTTTACTTTGAGTTTCAACAATTTTAAACATCTCATGATTTAGAAATGCTTTTGCTTCAGTTGCTTTTAATACATATAAGTTATATTATAATCTAGTTGAACATATAAAAAAGAGTAAACATGATTAGTTGCTCCTGAATCAAGTATCCAGGCAGACTCATCATGCTCAACAAGACATGTTTCTAAAACAAGTATATCAAATTTACCTTCTCTCTCCTTCTTTTTCTTAAGGAGGTGCTTAGGCTAGTTCTTCTTTCAGTGTTCATCAACATTGCAGTGGAAACACATGTCCTTGTCAGCCCAACTTTGGTCTTTCTCTTGCCTCGAACAACAGCGGTGAGAGTCTTCTCCTTATCTCCTCTCTTCTTCTGAATCTTCTTCGAAGTAGAATAATGAGGAATAGATTTAGTTCCAGAGGATGAACCCTTATGGAACTACCTTTTGGAATGGGCAATATTTGCCTCTCCTTCAATCGGTCCCTTATTTTTCATAAGAGATTGGTAAGTCTGTAGCTCATTAAGGAGACTGGTCAGGTAATATTGGATTTTGTTCATCATCGTATTGCTGCAAAATTGTAGGAAACTCTTCGAAAGAGATTCCATGATGAGTGCAACTTGACTGCACTCGTCTATGATTGCTCCATTTGCCTCTACCACGTTAAATTGGACCATCCTCATAATTGGTTAAATACTCTTATCGTTAGTTTTAGATGGCAATCGTTAGTGTTTTGTTTAAAAAACACTCTTGACTTTTCATAAGTTTTAAAAATATCCTTAAACTTAAAGAAAAATTCAAAAAATCATTTACTATTGTTAATATATAAACAAAAATTGTTAAAACCTTATGTAAAAATATCTCTAAAGTTTGAAAATTTGTATTAGTACTCTTATCTTAAAAAAAGGTTAAAAATTCTCTTACCATTTATCTCCACACCATAGCCTCCCTCTTTAACTTAACAATTATTTATTTTCTCTATTTTTTTTTCTTTTTTCTTACTCTCGTTCTTGTTAATTGTTTGACTTTTGTTTATCTCATATATATATAAAAAAATTACCCCCGTCAGTTTAGGTACATAGATTATAACAAAGAAAGAGAATAATAGAAGCACCAAGGGGATCTTAGGACCCCAATGTTTAACAAGACTATACGTTAGTAGTTGAGTGTGTGTTAATAGCCAAGTACGTTTTTTTTTTAATAGACTATTTATCGTTTTGGTAAGTTCTAAGGGAAGATTTTGATTTTGGAGTTTTGTGAAATTTTGTGGGATTTTATTCAAAACTTGAAGTTTTGTTTATATTTTGTCGTAAGAATTTGACAAATGAGAGAATGAAAGTATCTATATGAAAAAAAAAGAATATATGTAATTTGTTTTAAAATTAGTTTTTTTTTTCCAAACTCAAGAAAGCTTCAAATTAATTCACCATTGTACTAATCGTATGTGCATTTTTAATTTTTTCGAAAGCCTCAGAGTATTAATGCTACTTTTGAAAGTTCAATAATATTTTTGAAATGAGTATTAATGGTTTGTGTTCAAATACTAATAGTAAGGTATTATTAAAGTTTAAAGCTAATGGTATGAACATTTTTAACTTTTTTGAAAGCCTCAAAATATTAATGTAATATTTGAAAGTTCAATAATATTTTTGAAATGAGTATTAATGGTATGTGATCAAACACTAATAGTAAGATATTCTTAAAGATTAAAAATATTTTTGAAACTTTTGGAAATTACTTTTGAGTTAAAATACTAACCTTAAGAGTTTTTTTTTTTTTTTTTTAATTTCTTAGCGTCCCACATTGTCAGATCTAGAAAATTTTCGTTTGACTGTATCTTGGTTAAGTAATTCTGAATTAATTTAGATTAAATCAATTTGTTAATTCAAGTTAATTATGGGATGTGATTAAGTTATTTGAATAGTTGAAATCTAATTTGAATCAATTAGATTAAAAATGGATTATTGTAGATATTAAAGCTTCATTTGATAACCATTTTGTTTTTTTATTCATGCTGATGAAAATTAAACTATAGACGTTACTTTCTCTTTCAAATTTATTTTTTAGTTATCTACTTTTTACTAGTAGTTTAAAAAACTAGTCAAAATTTGAAAACTAAACTCCTGTTTGGTAACCATTTTATTTTTATTTTTGTTTTTAAAAATTAAGTATATGACACTATTAAAAAACCAAGTCAAAATTTGAGAATTACAAAAAGTAGTTTTTTGTTTTTGGAATTTGACTAAGAATTCAACTCTTTTATCTAATAAAGATGTAAATTATGCTAAAAATGATGAGAAAATAGACTTAATTTAAAAAAACAAAATGATTATAAAAAGAAACCCAAAATTTTTTATTTTGTAGATTATAAATTTAAAATTAAGTCTTAAATTCATAATTTTGAAAATTTAGAATATTTTTTGGATGGTTGGGATGTGTGGAAAAGACCAAAATTTATATTCTATATTTTTTAAAAGTAAATTATTTTAAATGTTAAATTAATATCACAGTCTATCTGTAACAAATTATGATAGACAATGATAAATTATTATCTGTGTCTATAATGGACAGATAGATAGACTGTGATATTATATCATTATTGATAAATATTTTGGTTAATTTTCATATATTATATATTCGAAAATAGTTCTTTTCTAAATTGGATTTTTATATTTGTGATTTTTGAATTAAAGATTTACTTGCTCTATTTATGAGAAAAAGAGAAAAGAAAAAGAAGAAACCCCCTCCCCCCCTTACAGCCGTCGACCACTCCTCCTCAGTCTTCTTCTCCGTCGACTTTGCGGCGACCATCGACCGTAGACTCCGACAAATCAACCAGCAAGGATCGGAGGTAAGAGTCGGTAATTGTTATTGGTTTAATTTCTTTTTCGAATTGGATTTAAGTGTTTGAATATCATTCTGAACTCTTAGAACTCGTTTGTTGTTATGTTTGGGTAGATTTCTAAGTATTCGATTACGGTTCAACAAGGTTAAACACATTTCGGACTGGGCAATTCTCTCTGATCTCTGTTGAAAATTGCCTTATTTCTGCGACCCTGATTTTTCCTTCGTCTCACTTATTTCTTTATTTTGTTTATCAGAGAATCAGTCCAAGTGATCTAAGGCAATTCTATTTTAATTCCTAGCTTATAGGAGTTATTTTTATTGATGGAACAACTTCAATCATATTTATATTTGTAGATTTAATTGGGGACAAGGCAATGACTTTGTTTGTTTGTTTGTTTTCCCCCAAATTGTTCCCTCCCTTAGATTAACCAATACCATAACTTATGATATGTTGAATTTCCTGAAAATAGCAGTCTATATGCTTTGTATTTCTAGATAATGTTGAGGGTAATACATGGTTTAAAACGTGGATGACTTAGAACCTAAAGATTCTCACTTTTAGCTACTTTTATATATATATAGTATAGATATAAAATTCTTTTGAATTGCTTTGCTTAGATGCTGTCTAAAGCTCTATTCTTCCGTCTTTCTTCGACGCTGGGGTTTTAGAGGTTCTTTCGCCTGTGGGTTCGAGAAGCCTCCACTTTTTCTCTGCTTGCTTTTTTCCATTTTGCTACGAGAATTTTCGCCTTCTGTAAGAATTTGTCCTTTTTAGCAAACAAGATTGTTACTCTGTTATCTTGTTCTTACTTTTGTTTTGTTTTGTTTTTTGTTTTTGTTTTTTTTATAAGAAGCAAACTTACTTTTGGTTCTATGGAATTTTATCTTTCCAATTTATCGGTTGTTTGATGGGAAGTCGAGTAGGTTTAAGATCAGATGATTTCTTTCTGGTATAGTTGAGTTAGGGGTGTTTTGAATGTGTTTCATTGAAGGTCTTATCTTCTGTTTTCTTATTTGATGGCTCTCTTCAACTGCAAGTAAAGAACGAAATTTTCCATCCTAAACATAGCTCAGCTGGTTTAGGCGCCCTTGATTGAGAGGCCAGAGATTCGAATTTCCCAATCCTATTTGTTGTTATTGAGATAAAAAGTAAAGATTGAACTTCAATTTGTGTAGACTTTTATTATTCAGTAGCCCATTAAATAAGATTTTATTATAATCTAACATGATGTTCTTTCATGCTCATGTTTTTCTGCTTGCAGTTTTCAGGATTTCCTTTCCCTTTTCTTCAGACTGCATTCCTTGAGAAATTGCGACATGGGTGGTTTACCTGTTGTAAACTCTTCATCAGCCATAGCTTTGCCGGAGTCGAAACATGACCAAGGGGCAGCAGTGGTGAAGTCTACCCCAGATGGAAAACCAAAAAAGAAGATCTGTTGTGCCTGTCCTGATACTAAGAAGCTAAGAGATGAGTGCATTGTGGAGCATGGTGAAGAAGCGTGCGGAAAATGGATTGAAGCTCATCGTAAGTGTCTTCGTGCAGAGGGATTCAATGTCTGAACTTGATAACCTAATAAAATGAAAGATTTTCTTTTCTGCTAGTCTACAATTTAACTATCTGAGGGATACAGTCATACAGATACCAGAGAATTGAGAAATAAAGTGAGAGAGAGGAGGTAAAGGTATAGCCAAAGCTGCAGGGCAGTAAGTACAATTTGGCTGTGTATTTTTGTAGGCTCGGACCTTTTTTATTGACTTACTGTATTAATTTCCTCATGTTATTCCAACTTTCTTCTTTATTTTGATGCCCATTAGATCATCAATATCATGTCATATGTTCTAAATATGTGATTCTCGAATCGGTGGATTTGAAGTTTCGAACCAGACCTTGTAGTGGTAAACTTAGACAGTGATAAGACTAATGAATTGATTAAAGCCTTGAATCCTATCCTACCCAGTGTTTGGCTTGATAATCACAATGGGTTTGTCCTTGTCCGATTGAAAAAGAGCAACTCTAAATGTACATGCTAAGAAGCATGAACACGACATGGCGATATACCAATTTCAAAAAAGTCTAGGACACAGTCATAGACATGTTTGGGATGCACTCTTTTTTATTATTTTTATAGGATACATATAAATTTAACATAAAATACTAAATGCACTCCACTAACAAAAGCATAAAATGTCAAGTTAATTAATAGTTGCAGGAGATGAAACGTTTATGTTTCTAAGTTTTAGTTTTTTATGTTTCTGTTTTTTTCTTTTATTTATTTTTATCTTTGGTTAAAAACATGGGTTTTTCTTTTGTTTTTTTTAATCTTACTTTAACATATAATTGATTTGGGTCCATTATAAAAGGTTGGACCATTTTCTCTTAAAAAAATTTCCCAAACGTGTCCAGTAAGTGTCCCTTGTCGGACGTGTGTTTAGAGTGTGTCCAAACGTGTTCGTGTTTGACACGTGTAAGACATGGACACTTCCCCAAAAATAGTGTTTGTACTATTTCATAGTGTACCTGCCTTTTGATTAAAGCTTCAAGGTTTGAACACTCCAAGTTAATCACACTTGCTGAGTTCTCAAGTATGCAACTCTAGATCAAGAATTGCAATATATAGAGCTAAGACTCAGTCATCAAACACAAGAAATTTCATTCCTAAAATCCAATAATTGAACGTTCAGAGTCCTATTCAAACCATTAAACCTAATTTGTTTAACTAGTTAGCTAAAAGACCAATCTGCTCCTAACTCATAAATACATAAGATAATAATACTAATTAGGTCATATCAAAGGTCCAAACATAAAAAACTAAAATAAAATATGCTTGGAAATTTTACCACGGTTAATTTTCTAGCATAAAGCTCCACCATTTTCATCTTGTAACCATAAACAAGTTAATCAAACTTGCTGAGTTCTCAAGTACGCAACTCTAGATCAAGAATTGCAAAATATGGAGCTAAGGCTCAGTCATCAAACAAAGGAAATTTCATTCCTAAAATCCAATAATTGAACTTTTATTCAAACCATTAAATCTAATTTGTTTAACTAGTCAGCTAAAAGACCAATCTACTCCTAACTCATAAATTCATAAGATAAGAATACTAATTAGGTCATAACAAAGGTCCAAACATAAAAAACTAAAATAAAATATGTTTGGAAATCTTACAATGGTTGATTTTCTAGCATAAATCTCCACCATTTTCATCTTGTAACCAAGTATTGAGTTTTTTATTCTATTCATGTTTGTTTCTTGAATCTCCTCCATTGTGTTCAGCTTTGTTTGTATTTGAGAATGGAAAGCTAATTGCAGCTTCTTGGTCCTTGAAACCGTAAAAGGTCTCAAGGGTAAAACGAGACCATCTTGGTTCACATCTTCTTGGTTACTTGAACTCATTATTGTTGAGCTATAATTATCTGTGAACATTAAGATTAACTCTTGTTGAGAAGATACTCTGTCCCAATTTCTACCCAAGAAAAGAGAAACAAAAAGTGACAAAGAAGATACTATAGTCTGTGAAGAACTATGCTTTCTAGGCTTGTGATTTGAAGCAAACGCTTACCAGGCTTTCTAAATAAACCAGTTGGCATTCAAATGTTTTGATGTTAATGTGGATGGATCCCATATTCCCATGTAACAAAACCACTTTAGTTGATCCTACATATTTTAGCTAAGCTGTAAAACTGATTAGAAGCAGCGAAGCATTAATAGTTTTGAAGAAACTGTTCTATTAGATTTGTAGAGTTCTCCAGTATTGTTGGATTTTATTATATTGTGAAAAGTGTTACAATCATGGATTGAAACATCAATTGTTGTAAATTCAAATTGGATTGAAACATCAAAATGGATGATGTTTCATTTACAAATTTAACTTTCATACGTTAAATTTGTAATTTCTTTCATTTGATGAATTATGTTTGGATTTGATCCAGTAACAACTCAATTGAGTTATGTTTGACAAATGTTTCAATTGTGTTTTGATTTGATTTTATATTTTGTAGAGTTATTAAGTTGTTAGCCTATGAATAGCAACTTGTTTCATCATTTAGAGTATCTCATTTCAATTTAAAGAGTTGTTCTCTCATTTCTTTTCTTTTTGATATTGAGTTACGTTGAGAGCAAATATCTAAGGAGGCGTTCGGGGTAAGAAGTTGGTTATTATAATCCTAGGTTATTATAGTTGAGTTATAATAGTTTGTGTTTGGGGTGTAGATTATTGTAGTTTGGGTTATTTGTATGTGTTTGGGGTGTAAACTATTTTAGTTTGAGAAGGAAATAGTCAACACTGTAGCAAAGAATAAAAAAATGATGAATGTAAAATAGTAAAAATTGTAACAAATAGTAAATACTGTAGCAAATAGGAGTTTTGAAATAGTGTTGACTGTAGCTAATTGGGAAGTACAAAATATTATTTATTATAGCAAGAGGTGGTTATTATTGTCTTAGGATAGTTCTTGCCCCAAACGCCCCCCTAAGAGTTCTGCCAGATGAGGGTAGTTCAAGGTTGCAGTATCCTGCTTAGACGATCATTATAATTTGCTTGCTACCCATGTAGAGTGAATAATCGTCTTTAGGACAAAGCTTTGTGAGTATGTCTCAACTATTTATTGAATCTTCACAAGTTCTTGAGGGTTTTTTTTTCCGGTTATTTCAATTTATAAGTTTTGTTATTCCATCTGACATACTTTTGAATCTGAACATTCTTATCGTAGACAACGTGTAATCTGTTTGTTAGTGTCATTCAATTCTTACTGTTTCCCCCAAGTATTGAAGCCATTCTAGATTGGTATAACTTCAAATTCAATTTGAATCAAGGATGGAAGGAGAGGAAGAGAGTGTACTAGTATAACTTATCCATTAACCCCATGGCCACAGAAGTGACCACCATTACATGACTATGGATGAAGAACAGAAGTAGACATTATTCATAACACACCTCTAACTAAGCACAGAGGTTTTGAACATAAAACAGACACTTTTTCAAACACAGCTACATTATTGCTCGCTTTCATATAGCTGTGCTAGTTGAAATAATAGTTGTATGTGTTCATTTGCCGCAGTCACAGTTCTTACAGCTGCAGGGGCTGCAGCTGCAGTTGTCGTTGTGCTCGGCTGCTGGGGCGTCCATAACTATGGTGTCAAACGAGCTGCAGAACCAAGAGATTTATTGTTAAATGCCAGGTGCTGTGTAATTTGTAAACACTTTTTGTCAATAATTTGTTGGGAATTTTTGTCTGTGTAATTTCAAGGTCTGTCCTATCCTATGATCTGAAACCATTACCTCATCTCTTTCTCCATGATGACAGCGCCATAGCTGCTTCCTTTTTTCCTGTCATTATAGAGCAAGCAAGCTTATTATTTAATTATGCAGACTTTTCCTTCACTTGATTAGATTGAAACATAATACCAATAGTAAGTTCTACAAGTTTTGGTTGATTTTGAGGGAAAACATTGATCACAGCTTTTATGATTATCTTCTCCACCATAACATAATTAAAATGAAAAATTTCGCTAGATTAACTTTCATGGAAATAAAAAAGACACTCATTCAGCCAACACAAGTGTAGCTCAACACTAGTGCATGACTCCCATCTCTTAAGATCAGAGATCCAAATCTTCACAACTATATTTGTTGAACTAAGAAAACGTTCAATATAGCTTAAACAAGCTTGTGATATTAAGACAACTTTGGACCTTGCAGGGTCCTGTAGAGAAAGGATATCATCAAGATAACCACACCAGAATCATTATTGTCTTGCGGCAAGTAAACTCTTAGTTAGCTTCTTTGTAAAAATTTGTGGGAAAAAAGGGAAAAACTACTTACACGCACTGGCTCTTGTCGGAGCAGTCGCAGTTGCCACAGCTTGACATGGTGAAGAAGCTAGAAAAGTTGCAGGAGATGGGAAAACAGATAGCTTGTTAATGTTCTTTTTCTACTTATGATCTCTAAGTCTTGAAGTATGGTTGTGTATTTATACTGCAGGGTTGTGGCCATTGGCAATGGGAGATGATGAGCTTTGGGAGAGAAGCACACGCCTCTTCCGAACCGTCCAAAAGAATCCGAATCATGTATTTCTGCCTTTCTATCCTTCTTTAATGTCAACTTCATTTATCTTTTGATTAAACAGACTATTTCTGAAAATTGATATTCAGTTGATGTTTTATACAAAGTCCCTGAAAGAAAAATAAAAAAAAACAGATGGTCGTTGAAGGTTACTCTCTTGCTTAAGGAGTTAACTTTTAGCAACTTTAGTTTGTTGTTGTGACATATAGTTTGATTTCAAGATTCAAATTTTACTTAGCATTTGAATAGTTAATTAGTTTTATGCTTTCTGTATTTTTGGGACTGCAAAATTCTGTCATAATGTTCTTTTCTCCACAAAAGTTTTGTGCAACCTACTGTTCTACTTTGTAATATTTAGCATTAAACTTCAAGACATTTGACTCAAGCTTGAAGTTCATTACTGCAAGTTTGTGTAAGGTTATACTTCTCTTTGGTCTCGGAACTTTCAAATGCGCCCAATCGGTTCTTGAACTTTTAATTTTACGTGTAATAGGTTACCTCACAAATTCAAAGTTTTTAAAAATTAATCGATCTATTAAATAGAAATTTGAATTTTATGTTTAGTAATGGAATTCTATACTTTCAATTTGTTCCAGTAGATGCATAAATTTTAACAATTTTAGAAATTCGTGGACTAAAGTTATAATTTTGAAATTTCAAAGACAAAATAGGCAAACTAGTAATTCAACCAAATATTAATAGTAAAAAACTTTAAAGTTTGAATAATTTTCTTTGGGCTATTTTTGTCTCAATTTTTTTGAGCAATGATTATTGCATCAAATCTCATGTTCTCTTTTCTTTTGCACTCAAAATAAATTTTTAAAAAAAATCAATTTTTTTAAAGAATTGTCACATGGTAAGTTTTGAATAAAACTATTTGGGCTATATAAAGATAAGTGTAATTCAAGCGTACTTAGTATTTTTCTATTTTTTTAATCTTCAAATCAATAGAATGGGAGGAATTCTATTCTAAAAAATTTGTTGATCATATCTTCAAGAATAATTTTCTCTAAAAAACCTTCAAGTAAGGAAAGATAACTGTTTTGAAAACTAGAAAAAGACATTATCTCTTCCTTTTTTCATTACTATCCAAACTCTTTTTGCTACTTTTCAAAAGAAATTGGATTCTAGATGATATGGAATAGAATAGAAAAAAAGCTGTGACAATGGTGCTGAGATCAAGCTTCTCCATATATATTTTATTACAATAGTTTAACTAGTTAGTCGAATTGACTTATGATGGAATATGAGGTTTGAATTTATTTATTTTACTATTAATATGAGCATAACTTAATTGACATAAAGTTTGTATTATTAATTTTGTTGTCAAAAATTTGATTTTCATTTCATCTATGCTAATGAATTTATTTACTTCACTTAATACAATTCTTTCGGTAAAACAAAATTGGAAAAAATAAAAACATTGCAGATTCTTTGTATTTTGTATTTTATTAGGAAATATGAAGATTGATACGGACAAGTCAAATTTTTTATGAAAAATATTGATACCGTGGCAAAATGATGACCGTTGAAGTCGAATGAAATGATCAAACTTCATTATCTTTTTGATGTTGATCATTGCTTGGCATTTTTGCTAGAATCTTATTTTTGACTTTCTTTTTCATGCATAGTATTCCCTGAAATCAAACGACATTATCAAAATTCATTTCTCTTTCGATTTGATCCTTGCTTTGCATTTTTTTTTTTTTGGGAGAATCTTGTTTTTTACTTCGTTTTCGTTTTCATGTGTAGTATTCATCGAATACGATCGAGACGATGATTGATATGTTTTAGGTCTTATTTAGATGAGTCCGAAAAGAAAAAGTTAATATGCTTTGATCAAATTTGATATTGATTTTATACAACTAGTCCTTCATAAAGACTAACTTATGTTGTTAGAGATTTGAATAAACTTAGTTAGAGATTCGAATTATTCACTCTAACTTGTTTAGCTTAAAGAAAAAAAAAACTATCATGAATATTATGCATGATTCTAAACTTATTTTGTTTTTGAAATAAATTACGTTAATCCTGTTTAGTGACTATTTGATTTTGTTTTTTTTTTTCAAAAATTAAGTTATAAACATCTCTTTCATTTCTAAATTTTTACTTTGTTGTCTTTTTTTTACCGATGCTGTTAAAAATCAAACCAAATTTTAAAACCAAGAAAAAATAGTTTTAAAAACTTGTCTTTGTTTTTAAAATATAGCTTAGATTCAATTTTTTCCTCGAAAAATATGTAAACCATTGTAAGAAATTGAGATAAAATAATCTAATTTTTTAAAGATAAAAAAACTAGATAGTTACCAAATAGGATCATAACTATTTCTTTTTTGTTTGGATTTCAGTAAAATAACGAAGGAAGCAAGTACTAATATAGTCCTAACGTCCTGATTTATAAGTCACATATATTATTATATATATATGACAAGGTTAATTAGTATACTAATGACTTTTCAGCATAAGTTTCATATATTAAACCTAGGCTGAATGTATGTTATATGATTTTTAACGTAAGATTTTGGAAAAAAATATGAGTAGAGTGCAATTCATATAAAAAGATTCATGAAGTTGAGTTCCAAGTACTAAAAAGGCCTATAACTTCATTTTTGAATTGTCTCAATTAGAAAACTTTAAACTTTGGTTCCCGACTACTTAAATTTCTAATTGAATTGTCTCAATTAGAAACACTAAAAAGCCTGTAACAAATGGAGTGTATAAAAGTTTTGGTAGATTTATTGTAATTAAGATTAGAAAGAGAATTATGTATGATTATAATAATTTTTCACATAGTGGATTTTTGTTTTGGTGGACTGTAATAGATTTTTTTGTAGGTGGCCGTGGTTTTTCTTTAATTTTGAAAATTTTCATATAAATTTTTCTGGTTTTTTTTTTTTTTTTTTTTTGTTGGTTTTTTCTTTAGTGTATTCTTCAAAATCTTATGTCACTTATGAGTGTCATGTAACATAAGTTCATCCTAAACCAATTTTAATATTTATTTACGAGAAGGCACCTGGGTTACCGTGTATGAGGACTACAACACATTTACCGTCTTGAATCTATAATATTTAAATCCGTAAGAGAAAAGAAGAAAAAGCTTATGATCTTTTCTTTTCACTTTTTGCACTTAATGTGAGAATTTTCACTTTTGTCAATCAAATGAATTATTTATAATAATAAATGGTAAGGAATTACCTGAGGTTGACATCTGCTAAATAAAAATGAAAGAGAGAATCTTAGGGGCATTTGCCTCCTATTTATAGTTGAGTGAGTGGGCTAAATAGTTGGAGCCCATATCTTACTTAAGCGCTCGATTATTTTGGTCTGTTTTCTTACTCTCCCTCATTTTCCTTACTCCGATTAGCGCTCGATTATTTTGCACTGTTTCCTTCCATGAGTTTTTTTGTACTTCATAAGCATGTGATTTTACCAATTTGCCCCTGAGATGCACCCCTCGCACCTGTAATACGAATTTATTCGATCCTCGATGGCTCGTCACGTTCTTCGATGCACGGTCACTCAATACTCAGCTTCATGGTCACTTGATACCCAACTTCATGGTCAGTCTCTACGGCTGCTATCGACACGTGTATACTTGAACACATCAACGCCATACTCGATGCTCGATTACTTTATACTCAATTATTTTGAATTATCCATGTCACTCGATACATAGTGAATTTCAAATCGATATACATGGTGAATTTCAAATTGATTTCTCGAAATGTGAAGTAATTTTATACTAGATAACATTGACTATATAGATGGTTGATTTACATGTACTATATACTTGGTGCATGTTACACGATACTCGACAATACTCAATAAACATTGACTATATAGATGGTTGATTTACATGTACTATATACTCGGTGTAATGTAGAGACGTTCTAATAAATACTCGATACACAATCACTCGATACTCGATACTCGATACTCATGAAGATATACTCGTTACACGATACTCGATAATACTCGATGAACATTGACTATATAGATGGTTGATTACTATATACTCGGTGCATGTTACACGATACTCGACAATACTAAAAAAAATGGTGACTATATAGATTTACAAATAGTGTCAAAATTCACATGGAAAACCCTAATAAAAATTGCAGGGATTAAAGCCCCGCACAGCGGAAGAAATCAGATCTAACTATAATTTAGTATCAAACAAAATAGCATTGGAAAATAAACCAAGGCTAAACATACATTTTCAACAAAATAAAGAAAGAGGAAAGCATGGCTGGTTGAAAAATCTCTATTGGATATCAACGACACTCCCAAAAAAGTCTGACGGTATCCTCTATTGGGTTTCTAAGGCGGGATAGTGGGATCATTGTTCTTCGTTTGGGAGAAAAAATCAGATTCAGAAGAACTTTGTACTCTGTACTGATTGAGATTATATATATATATATATATAATATATATTATATATATATATATATATATATATATATTGTTAAAACCATCGCTTTTGCATGAGAGTCAGAAGGAGAGAGAGAAAATCAGGAAGAAGACTCCCTCTCCTCATAAAAAACGTAACTTCCCAACGTGGGGAGTTACTTTTATTTAACTTTATTTATTATTATAATTATTAATTAAAATAAACAAATCTAATTTTAATTTATTGTAATTAATTAAATAATAATAAATATATTTAATTTAATTTAATTTATTAAAAAATTAAAATAAATAATTATTAATTAATCAAATTAATAATAATAATTAAATATCTCCTATATTTAATTAAATGTGTATTAGAATCATATTCTAATACAACCCTTCTCACTTAACTATAGTTTCAATTCAATTTATTTAAACAACCATATTTAATTAAATATAATTAAATTAAATATAATTAATTCTCCAATTAGTTAATCATTAATTAAATATCACATATTTAATTTAATCTTATAATTGAATCACATTCAATCATCTTTCTCTCATATAATCTATCGTTTTAATGTGCATCTATATATATATTATTTTAAACTTAGTTTTTAATACGAAATTAATTCATATTACATTTGATATTTGAAATCTTTCAAATATATAATTCTCCCATAAATTAATTTTTAAATCAAATTCAAAAATAAATTTATATCATAAAGTTTAATTAAATTATAAACTTTATATTATAATGTATCAACATACATTATATTATTTTCCCTTAGTTAATTTGAACAATTTAAATTACTTTAATTTTCTCAATACCTTTTTTTGAGCTACCAGTGGAACCTAATGGACCTATGGATCAGAAGCTCCAACGATATGAGGTTAATTGGTTAAACTCATTAACCGAGTTAATCAATATTCGTTAACTGTGGGTACACTCCACTATAGACTCACAGTTTCACTATTCTCACTGTAGATATATTACTTTGTCCACGAATATAAATCAATAATAGCAAGTTAGTCCTTCACGAGTGTTCGTAACACCAGCTGGGTTAAATTATCGTTTTACCTCCGGGTTACTTCTACATCCTTAAGTACCAATCTTCCTCTAATGAGCAACCTGTTTGTGGTCCAACCAACAAACAGATATCTCTTTCAGGCCAATGAGAGGGCAGTGCCTTCTGTTCAAGATCCAGAAACACCACTTAAGGGAACACTCATTTACTTTCCTAATGCAGGAAATGAGTGAATTCCATCTTATAAAATTACGTTCCCAGCTATTCACTAGGTTTGTCCCTAAAATGGTAGGCCTATTGAGTCAGCGAGCCAGTCACTCTCACTTATACGAATCAAAGGACAATCTCTCGTGAATAGGAGTTCATAACTCACTGAAGATTGAGACTAAGTTGCCTAGGTCATCATAGTAAAATAGAAATCTAACTAGTCAACGGTGTTATAGTTAGGGGTTACTATTTTGTGGTCTGGTCTCATGCAAACTCATTGCATGGGATACCCCCACTCACATGTCTCCTACACGAACACGTTGAATCATTGTGTTTGTATCAAATACAAAGTAGACCGTATCCATAGTGTTACAGGACAAGGTACCCAATCTTATCCCTATACTGTAGACCCTTTAGGTTGTATCTTGAACAATGATCCCCGTATGCCTCCACATACAACTCAAGACTCATAAAACAACCCAGAATGTTAGTTTATTGGATTAAAGCTATTTAGGCATGATTAGCATAATATAAACAATAACGTTGTATTGAAAAAACATCAATAATAATTTATTAATGAACAGTCAAAAGTTACATTTACTATCTACGAGTTTTAGGGCATAAAACCTGACAAAAATAATGTCAGATTTACAAATAATATCAAAATTCACATAAATGGTATAAAAAATCACATAAACAATGTCAAAATAATGTGAACATTTATATAGAAAAATTGACATACCCTAATAAAAAAATTAAATACACAATGAGTTTGTTCAATAATGTTTACAAACTATAGAACCCTACGAGATTTAGGGCATCAATCCCAACAATCTCTCACTTGATCTAAAGCTAGTGGAGTGTACAATATAGTCAAAATACAAAGTTCACAAATAATAAACTAGGATATAAACACGCGCCCAATACAAAATCTCCCACTTGCCCTTGTCTAGACATGGTCTGTCCCATAGACCCATACTCTACAGGTGACCATCAAACACCTTAGTCATGAGGTCCTTTGTAAACGGATCAGCAACGTTGTGCTCCGAAGCTATCTGGGTGACGATCACGTTTCCCCGATGCACAATTTCTCGGATGAAATGATACTTCACTCTATATGCTTCCCGCACTTGTGACTCCTAGGCTCTCGAGAATTAGCCACGGTACCACCATTATCACAATAAAGTGTGATGCGGTTCGACATGTCTGGAACGACTTCTAGATCAGTCAAGAACTTCCTAAGCCATACAACTTCCTTAGTAGCTTCACAAGCCGCTACATACTCAGCCTCTATAGTAGAGTTAGTGATGCACCCTTGCTTGGTGCTTCTCCAGACTACGGTTCCTCCGTTAAGAGTGAACACTGATCCTGATATGAATTTCCTAGAATTTTTATCAGTCTGAAAAATCAGAGTACGTATATCCTGTAAGGATCAAATCCTTTGAACCATACACGAGCATGTAGTCCCTCGTTCTCTGTAGATACTTGAGGATATTCTTAACAGCGGTCCAGTGATATAATCCTCGATTAGATTAATATATACTGATTATCCCCACTGCCTAACCGATGCATAGGGGATCCGTCTCATTTCCTCAATCTCTTGAGATGTCTTAGGACACTGTTCCTTAGACAATGTAACTCCGTGCCTGAAAGGTAATAAGCCCCTCTTGGAGTTCTGCATCGAATATTTGACAAGCATCTTGTTAATATACGATGCTTGAGACAGAGCTAACACTTTGTTCTTTTGATCCTTAAAGATCTGAATATCTAGAACAAACTGAGTTTCTCCCAAATCTTTCATTTGGAATTGGGTTGCTAACCAATTCTTAACCTTAGTTAGTAAACCTACATCATTCTCAATGAGTAGGATATCATCTACATATTGAAGGAATCTCGACGTGAAGAGATCCTTGAGTGGAAGCGAATCGTCCAAATTCCATTAATTATTGAATACAAAATTTACAGTAAACATACAAATAGATATGCATTCAAGATTAAATTACAACATGCTTTTATAAAGAAAACAGGTTTCAAGAAACCTCACTTTTGAAGAACCTTTCTTCACGAATCCCTCGAATGATCACGAACGGAACTCTTTCTTCGTGGATCTCCTTCTTCACGCATGGACATTACCAAGCGAGAACCCTCTGTATTCTCTTTCGTGATTAAAGGATTCAAGCAGGAGTTGTGAGCTTTGCTTGAATCCTTCGAAGAGGGAAGGAGAAGAAGATGATGAGATTTTTCTTAGAGAACTCTTCTCTTAGACTAAGAACACCAGAAGAAGATGATGTCTCTCTTCAATTTGAAAAAACACGTTAGTTATCTTGAGAGAATGTAGGAGGGAGTTATAACTCCTTCCCTTTTATTAATTTCAAATAAATTAATAAAATAGAATATATCATAACTACTTTATTATATATACATTATATGTTATATCAAATATAACATATAAACTATAGTTTTATATTACATCAAATACAACATAAACTATAGATTTTATTCTCTCTTAATTATATGTGACATTTAATATAAATCAAATTTATATTAAATCCATTTATATGAATCTCATCCATATAAATGATATTTGGATCGTATCCAAATATTTTATTCCTCTCAATGTAAATCATATTTATATTTAATTATATGAATCTCATTCATATAATTGGTATTTGAATCATATTCAAATTCCTCTCATAATGTATCAAATATATTATAATTAATTCCCCCAATTAATTTGAACACTTCAAATTGATCCAAAGATGAAATCCCTATTGAGCTATAGTGGGGACCTTATGGACCTGTAAATTAAAGCTCCAACGGTATTCGAATAAATAATGCAACTCTTTAATTAAATTACCCAACATCTGTTAATTGCCGGTCACTCCACTAAAGATTGACAGCTGCACTCTTCGCACTACAAATATATTTCTGTGTCCATTGGATATAACCAATCAATAGTGCGATGATCCTTCACAAATTGCTTGTAAGTACAACTAGGACAAGATACCATTTTGCCCCTGTAGTTACATCTAACTCCTTAAGTACCACTAATTTCTCTAATGAACAATAAGTCATAGTCCCACTATGACCAAGTCCTCTCGGGCCGAGAGAGGGTGTGACCACTATGTTCAAGACCTGGAATCAGCCTTTAAGGGAGTAATTTATCTACTTGCCCCTGCATCGTGGAAGGAGTGAATTCCATCGTGTGTAGCTGAATTCCCAGTTTCCCAGTCAGATGAATCCCTAAAATGTAGGCTTCTTGAGTTGGCAATCTGGCCGCTCTCACCCATACAAATCAAAGGACCGCCTTCATGAGCAGGAGTTCACAACTCACTTACGATTCAGGTCATATCATCTATGGTCATCCTAGTGAAATTAAGTCTCTATTATTAACGACTTTATATAAATAGACTAATCATTTCATGGTCCGATCTTATACAAACTCTTTGTATAGGATACCCCCGCTCGCATGTCTCCACATGAATGAGCAGGATCAGATCATTTGAAGCACTTTACAACACTTGTAATACCTACAAAGCGGGCTGTATCCGTAGTGTCACAAGAATAAGGTACCCACCCTTATCCATCTACTATAGACCATTTAGGTTATTATTTAAATAAGATCCACTTGTATGTCTCTACATACTTATTTAAATTACATGAAATAACCTCGGATCTTAGTTTATTGGATTGAGTAAATGCTTATAAAATAACACTTATTTTATTAACAACAATATGTTTATACAGAGTTTACAAACTATGAGATTACAAAGAGATTTAGGACACCATTCCCAATACATATAATACTAGAAAAAACTACTGAACTGTTGATGATTTTCTTGTAAACACAAGGCTCATCAACATTTTGATCAAAGGCATAAGATTTGATCGCTGTATCAAACCTTATGTTCCAAGATCGAGATGCTTGTTTTAGTCCATAAATGGACCGATTAAGCTTGCAAACCTTTTGCTCTTTACCTTGGGTTATGAATCCCTCGGGCTGCACCATGTAAATGGTCTCCTCAAGATTGCCATTCAGAAAGGCAGTTTTGACGTCCATTTGCCAAATCTCATAGTCATAATATGAGACAATGGACAGAAGTATCCGGATAGATTTGAGCATGGCAACAGATGAGAAAGTCTCCTCATAGTTGTGTCCCTCAACCTAAGTATAACCCTTTGCCACTAATCCAGCCTTGAAGGTTTGTACCTTCCCATCAGCACCCTGTTTCCTCATGTAGATCCATTCGTTACCTATAGTTTAACTCCATCAGGTTGATTTACAAGATCTTATACTGAATTGAAGTACATAGACTCCATTTCGAGATCCATCACTTTGATCCAATCATCTCCGTCAATGTCCTCCTTCAAGCTACAGGTCCATGAGGTCCCCTTGGTAGCTCAATAGGATTAATTGAGAATAATTTTTTGGAACAATTTGAATTGTTCAAATTAATAAAGGAATTTAATTATATATGATATAATTAAGTTGTTTAAATTATATGTCATACAATTGTCACATTATAGCTTAATGGGAGGAAATAAATATTTGAATTAGATTCAAATATATTTTCTATGAACTGGATTCATAGTTGTTAAATTTAATATAAATATGATTTATATTAAATGTCATATAATAGAGAAAAAAACTATAGCTTATATTGTATGTGATACAATATTAAAACTATAGGTTATATGTTATATTTGATATAACATATAATTTAATATATATATATATATATATAATATGATAAGTTAGTTATCACATTTATATTTATATTATTATTATTTTAATAATAAGGGAGGGAGTTACAACTCCCTCCCCCTTCTTTTCTTTCCACCCACGTAAGTGGGCGATGGTTATTTTTGGCAAGTAGAAAAGAAAAAGTTTCTTCTTCTTCTTTTTGCTAAGGCTGTTGGTTAATCAATTGAGAAAGAGAGAAAGACAACATAAGAATTTTTTGTGTTTGAGTTTTTCAGAGAGTTCTCAATCTTTCCTCATAACCATTAAGTTTTCCCTCAAATCCAAAATAGCTAGAGCCCACCACTCCTGGATTCTCAACCTGAGAATACCGAGGAAACATTCGTGGTAGTGTTCATTCTTTTTCGAGGTTTATCTTGAAGAAAGTCCTCAAGGAGTTCGTGAACTGTTCGAGGGAAATTTGTGAAGAAAGGTCTTCAAAAGTGAGGTTTCTTGAAACCATTTCTTTAGCATGTTGTAATTTATAATTAAATGCATATCTTGTTTATTGTTTACTGTAAACTTTGTATTCAATGAAAATGGAATTTGATCGATCCGTTTCCACTCAAAGGTGCTCCTCTCCAAAGAGTTTCTTGAATTGGTATCAGAGCCAGGTTGTATATTTCTGATTCCAAATTTCATTCTTTTATTAAATCGTTTTTACAGTAATGGTGGGATTTATTTTTTGTATTCTGTTTCATGGGATGAATGTTTGTGAATGTGGCTTTGTTGATGGATGTTTTGGGATAGAATTCTCTATTTTAAGGCTTTCTTTATTTATAAATTTGGTTTTTAAAGGCCCTTGCGTTTTTGGGCATTAATCTTACAATAGAATCTGTAGTTTGTAAGTTTGAGTCACTCGTGTTGTTCCCGGGAAGCTTCAAAGAAAGGTTGTTGAGCACTGTTTCGATGGAGAAGACGAACCAGAGGTTCGAGATTGTGTAGCTTTAGCTACACGATCGTGTAGCTCTTGCTATGTGATCTTGTAGCATTTTCTAAACGATCGTGTAGCTAATGCTACAAGATCGTGTAGACTTTTCTACACGATCATGTAGCATTTGTTACAAGATCGCACAAATGCTTGCTACACAATTGTGCAGTCTTTCCTACAAAATCGCTCAGTTGCTTGCCACACGATAAGCTACAAGATGGTTCATTAAAGGGTAGTTTAGTTTGAGCGGTTCAATGCCCAGTTCACCTATTTCGAACCGGTTGACTCAAGCTTATGTAATAGAAAACCTTTTGTTTTCCTTTTAGGGGTCCTATCCCGGTCCATCAACTATTAGTGTTGAAGGAAATCTTATAAAAGAGTACTGATAACGGGTAGAAATGCACGTTATTATAGCTCAAATAAGTAAAACAATGAGAGAAT
>NC_052359.1:20831401-20862880 GCF_009727055.1 Benincasa hispida | reverse complement strand
CATAATCGTATCACAATTCACATGCATCAAGTACCTATGAGCGAAAGCGGATCCTTCCAATTCATTGTGATAGAATTTCCACATATACATTCAAAGATCAAGCAAGTGGGAGAATGGAAAGACTATCGTATAGTCAGGTGCTTGATCGGTTAGTGCGCGGTATACGATCGTGTAGTAAAAACTAAGCAATCGCCTATGAAAAGGTAAACGATCATTTAGATAAAGGGCGCGTGGGTGTGCGATCATTTAGTAAGCCGGTGCTATCGTATAGGCTCTCAAACACTAAGCGATAGAAGGCTTATCACACCGTGAGCGATAATGCGTGTCTCGTGCAAAATGAAAACAATTTTCATTTTATTCTTCAGTTACTAGAACTGAATTGAACTTCCCACTAACACACGAATTCAGAGAAAACGCCGGCTAATTATCTCATAACCGTCCAATTAATAAAATAATAAATATAATCATAATATATTCATAACCTATAGTTTGATATCATATATCAACTATAGTATTTTCTCCTCTACTTGATATAAATCATATTTATATCCAATTTCCTCCAAAATAATGTATCTCATACATTTAGTCAGTCATATCATATATAATTGAACTCCCTCATGTCAATTTGAACATTTCAAACTGACCCAAAAACTGATTCTCAACTTGCATCCAAGCTACCAAGGGGACCTTATGAACCTATGGCTCGAAGCTCCAACAGTACGTGAATAGCTGACTAAACTCTTTAGCCACGAGATCCACCATCCGTTAACTGCCAGGCATTCCACTAAAAACCGACAGCTGAACTTTTCTTACCACAAATATATTTCTATGTCCATCAGATATAACCAATCACGAGTACGATAACCTTTCACAGATGCTCGTAAGTATAGTTGGGCCAATTTACCGTTTTGCCCCTGTAGTTACATCTCACTTCTTAAGTATCACTGATCCATCTAATGAACAATACAACATAGTCCAACTATGTGTGAACACCTTTCGGGCCATGAGAAGGTGTGTGTGTCGGGAATGTCCTAGAACTCGCAGTTCGTGTTAAACATTCTATTTTATCAATAACAATGACTTGTTGATTTTACATTTTATTATGAAAATCCAATAAACGCATCCTTGGCTATAGTCTGAATGCTGTAACTTTATGTAGTGACATAAACAGGATCAAGGTGACAGTATATAGCCTAAATGGTCTAATAAGTATATAGATGAAATTTGATATCTCATCATGGTAATACTATTGGATGCAGCCCACTTTGTAGTTGTTATAAGAAGTTGTAAGGTGCCACAAACGATGTGATCCACAAATTGTTCATGTTGAGACATGAGAGTGGGGGCATCCTATGCAATGAGTTTGCATATAGACTGAACCACGAAAATAGTCACTTTTCTTTATACGATCGTTTACTGTTAAAACTGACTATTTCATTTATTATATAACCTAGGTTAACTCGATGTTAATCTTGAGCTATCTATGAACTCCTGTTTGTTTGGGATTATCCTTTGATCTGCAAACGGTGAGAGTAGTCCAATAGCACTGCTCAATAAGCTTACCATTTTGGGGATAAGACCGGATGAATAGCTGGGGACATAGCCTTGCAAGATGGAATTCACTCCTACCCTATTTAGGGTTAGCATATAGGTTGTTCTCCTAAGTACTAACTTCAGGTCTTGAACAATTGGGGCCCTACCTTTTCATGATAGAGAAAGGATTTGATTCATAGAGATTATGAATCAGAATTGTTCATTAGAGAATCAGTAGGAACTTAAGGAACAAGATGTAGTCACAGGGGTAAAACGGTATTTTTGACCTAGTGTGCATTACAACAACTTATGAAAGATCGACTTACTGATTATTGTTATTAAGTGAGATAATATATCTACAGCGAAGGGAGTTCAACTATGGGCTATAGTGGAGTGTCCCATTAGTTAGCGAATGGGGGTTAGATCGGACTAATGAGTTTAGCCGATTAATCTCGAATCGTTGGAGCCCATGATCCGTATGCCACGAGGTCCCCTTACTAGCTCATTAAATGGATAAGCTTTAGGGTAGCTGAGAAATTAATTAGAAACGTTCAAATTAAACAGAACAAGAGAATAAAAATAAATATGTTTAAATATATAAAGATGATTATTGTGCAAAAATTAATTTAATATTTGATATTAAATTAATTAATTTTTAAATTAATTTAAGAAAATCAAATTTTGAATTAAAATGATTTAAGATCATTTTTTGTTTTAAAAAGAAAATGGAATTTCGTTTGCATGTTGCACAAAAATGGAAAATGGGTTTTTTCCATTACCATCATCTTTATGCTCACACAAAATGCATTATCTTCTTTACTTTGATTCTCCAAGCATGAGCTGAAAGCCATGCGCTCCATTTCTTTGCATGTTCATCTATCATATATAAAGAAGAGTGGAGTTGTTGGAGAAAAGGATAATACAGAATTTCGAGAGAAATTTTTTTCTGAAGAAGAAGTTGTCTTCTTCAGTCAAGCTACTGTGAGTTTCTCTGGTTTCTTCACATCTTCAAGCTGTTCTTGAGTCCCACAACTCTGCCTAAAGCTGCAAGAGCATAGTAGAGAAGGCTTTAAGGTGGTTTACATTGATAACAAGTGAAGACAACAGTTGAACAAGCGTTTTCTTGGAGAGTTCATCAAAAGAATGTTCAGAAAACCCATTTTTTTTAGAAGATCATGCTTTAGTTTTTGCTAAAATTAATGAATTAGAAAGCTTATGGATCTTTGATACTTCTGCTGCATATTGTTTTACTCTTTTAGTGTGGTGGCACATCATTCAAGCCCTGAAATCAGCCCTTAAGAGAGCTATCTATCTACTTAACCCTGCTTCGGGGAAGGAGTGAATTCCATCTTGTGTAGTTGAGTTCCTAGCTCCTAAATTAGACGAATCCCCAAAGTGGTAGGTTTGAGTCGGCGGATTGGCCACTCGCACCCATGCAAATAAAAGGACTGCCCTCAATGGTAGAAGTTTCCAACTCACTCAGGATTGAGGCCATGTTACCTATGGTCATCCTAATGAAATGAAGTCTTTGTCATGAATGGCGTTATATAACGAAAGGTTAACACTTTGTGGTCAGGTCTTATACAAACTCTTTGTATAAAACGCCCCCACTCGCATGTCCCTTACACGAATGACCCGGATCAGACCATCTGTGACAAGTCACAACACTTGTAACTATTCCACAAAGCGGGCCGCAACCGTAGCGTTACCAGGATAAGGTTTCCCACCTATATCCATATATTACAGACCATTTTGGTTATCACTTAAAACATGATCCACTTGTATGCCACCACATACATGCTTAAATTACATAAAGACAACTAGGAATTTTAGTTTATTGGTTTGTGGTAAAGCAAATAAAACATCCAAATGAGTAAAATCAAAAAGTGAAGTAAATATTATATATTATACGTTAGTGTTCGCACAAACTGTTTACAAACTACAGGACACGAGACTTTAGGGAATCAACCCCAACACGTGTAAATATACATGTGATGTATGTTTTATATTATATGTCATAATGTATGTCATATAATTTTAAAACCCTCAATAGGTTATGCATTTATGTTCATGTATCATTTTATATTATAATTGTTATAATATATGAGTATGCATGATTTAAATTACACAAAGCATGCTCATGCATCATATAGTATAAATGTTATAGTATATGTATGTATATATTTTAGCATATCCATGCATCATTTATATTATAATTATTATAATATATGGTTAAATGAATGTATGGAAAGTATGCTATAGCATTATTGCTTACTTAGTTATATAATTGTTTTATATTAATGAATGAATATTGTAAGAAGCATGACATTACCTTAGGTTAATTTATAAATGTTATAATTAACTAAAAATCAATAATTAAGAGTTGCATGCAAACCTTAGGCTATAATCATTTTTTTAAATTATTTTAAAATATGATTAAGATAGACCTAAGATCACATTTCTAATGAGATTAGAAATCTAAGTTTAATCTTTTAATCGGTTTCATAGGATTAAATTGATTCTTAATAAAAGATTAAATATGTAACAAATGTATCTATAAAGGAACTTTTGGCTAAGGCGGGTTCTAGCTAGACTGGGGTACTTAAGTTGATGGAAACGTCACACCCCTACGTGGGAACCTGCCTAAAAAGGTGAATTAGATAGATTTGTTACATGCATCCAAGAGTTTAATGAGACTTCAATGAAAATTGTTTAATCATCAAAGACAAGAGTTTCTTTTTAGCAAATTAATAAAACACTTAGATAAAATTAGTAGCCGTATTTTTTCCTAAGTTAATTAACTCTAGGTAGAACACTTAGTGGGAGGAAAATGGGGGTATATAATACTTCATTTTATCCTCTACACGTTTCTCCCTAAAAGTTCACACCATGAGATCTACTCTCAACCTCGAGGCACCATGGGTGTCCTCTTACGGGTGGTATTTGGGTAGGTCAATAACAAGGTGAATGGAGAGAGTGTTTATAGTAAATGGGAGCGTGCCATGTGACAACACATCCCTCTGTCTCTCTCATTAGGTTAAATAAAGTTTCATGCATCGCCTCATGGCATTGTGGGTGTCCCCCTAAAGGATGGTTGTATTGATGACGCTTTATTCGATCTCCAGAAATGGATAGGGTTGCTTTAGTTTCATGTCCCAATCGGTTTTTCCCTACGTTGGTTCATTGGGGTAGAACTTTAGAACCTAAAATGAGGGTTACACTTACACAAAGTTGTTAATGATGTTAACAAATTCTGGACCGAACATTGGTGACTATTAGTTGCAGTGACAAGGTGTTGTTTCTTTCTAATGGTTGAGAATGTCTCATTTTAGTGAAGGGGCACTTGATCACCCTATGGTGACTTTTGTCCTATCACACTGAAACATCATTGCAAAATAGATGTAACTTAGGATACACTAGACTATTTTGCTAAAAACTTATTGCTTTTCTTAAGTGGTTTAATGGAAGTAGACTAAAATAGTTTGTTCTTTTTTAAAAAAATCATTAAAATGGCTACCAAAACTTTAAGTTTACTAGCCTTCGATAAGTTAACGAGAGAAAACTACGTAATAACGATTGGGTCAATATGCTATTTTACCCCCGATATTACGTCTTGTTCCTTAAGTTCCTACTGATCCTCTAATGAACAATTGGTTTATGATCCAATCACTAAACCGAATCCCTCCCAGGTCAGTCAGAGGGTGGGGCCCCTTGTTCAAGACCTGGATTCAGTATTTAAGAGAATAACCTTTTTCCTATCCCTAAATCGGGTAGGCATGAATTCCGTCTTGCACCCTATGTCCCCAACTATCTACTCGGTCTTACCCCTGAAATGGAAGGCTTATTGAGCCGTCACTGTTGAGCCAATCCTCACATATGCAAATCTAAGGATAATCTCAAATAAATAGAAGTTCATAGTTAGCTCAGGATTAAGATCGAGTTACCTAGGTCATTTAAGCGAAATAGTCAGTCTTAAATAGTAAACAGCGTTATAAAGTAAGAGTGACTTATTTCTTGGTCCGATCTTATGCAAACTCATTGCATAGAACACCTCCACTCCTCATGTCAATACATGAACGAATCAGGATCACTTAGTTTGTAGCACCTTTAAAACTACTTGTAACTGCTACAGAGTAGGCCGTATCCAATAGTGTTACCAGAATAAGGCACCCAACCTTATTCGTATACTATAGACCATTTTGGCTATTTACTCGAACTTGATCCATCTTTATGTCTCTACATAAAGTTCAAGATTCATGTAATAACCATTGATCTTAGGTTATTGGATTTAGACTTTACGAATGCAATTTAAAGTTTCAATAACAACTTTATTGAAGAAATATTGAGTAACATCTTTATTAGTAATAGAATGTGTTTAACTTAACAAACTAACACGTTCAAGATTGTGCCTATTTGTAGGCTACCCCAAAGGAACGAAAGGTGGTTACTTTTTTTATCCTAAAGAAAACAAAGTATTTGTATCGACAAATGCTACTTTTCTTGAAGAATACCACATAAGGGAGCATAGGCCCAGAAGTAAGATTGTGTTGATTGAGATTTCCAAAGAAACTACTGAATCTTCAACAAGAGTTGTTGAAGAACCTAGTACCTTATCAAGAGTTGTTAAAGTAGGATCATCTAGTAGGTCAAATCCACCTCAAGTGTTGAGGGAACCTCGACGTAGTGGGAGGGTTTCGAACCCACCTATTCGCTATATAGGTTTAACTAAAATCTTGGCTAGGGTAGCTGATGGTGAAGTTGAGGATCCATTGTCTTACAAGAAGGCAATGGAGGATATTGACAAAAATGAATGAATCAAAGCGATGGATCTCAAAATGGAGTCTGTGTACTTCAATTCTGTATGGGATCTTGTAGATCAACCTGATGGGGTTAAACTTATAGGTTATAAATGGATTTACAAGAGGAAACAGGGTGATGATGGGAAGGTGCAAACTTTCAAGGCTAGACTGGTGGCGAAGGGTTATACCTAAGTAGAGGGAGTTGATTATGAGGAGACTTTCTCACCTGTTGCCATGCTTAAGTCTATCTGGATCCTCATATCCATTGACTCATATTATGACTATGAGATTTGGCAAATGGATGTCCAGACTGCTTTTCTGAATGGAAATCTTGAGGAGACCATTAACATGGTGCAACCCAAGGGAATCATAACCCAAGGTCAACAGCAAAAGATTTGCAAGCTTAATTGGTCCATTTATGGACTGAAACAAGCTTCTCGATCTTGGAACATAAGGTTTGATACCATGATCAAATATTATGGCCTTAATCAAAACGTTGATGAGCCTTGTGTATATAAGAACATCAACAATTCAGTAGTTTTTCTACTGTTATATGTAGATGATATTCTACTCATTGGGAATGATGTAGGTTTACTGACTACAGTTAAGAACTGGCTAGGGACCCAATTCCAAATGAAAGATTTGGGAGAGGCTCAATTTATTATGGGTATTCAGATCTCTAGAGATCAAAAAAACAAAATGCTAGCTCTGTTTCAGGCATCGTATATTAACAAGATGCTTGTCAAATATTCGATGTAGAACTCCACGAGGGGCTTATTTCCTTTCAGGCACAAAGTTACATTGTCTAAGGAACAGTGTCCTAAGACACCTCAAGAGGTTGAGGAGATGAGACGAATCCTCTATGCATCTGCTGGGGGTAGCTTGATGTATGTGATGTTATGTACTAAACCTGACATTTGTCATGCAGTGGGAATAGTCAGTAGATATCAATCTAATCAAAGATTAAATCACTGAACAGCCGTTAATAACATCCTCAAGTATCTATGGAGAACGAGGGACTACATGCTTGTGTATGGTTCTAAGGATTTGATCCTTACAGGCTACACAGACTCTGGTTTTCAGAATGATAAGGATTCTAGGAAATCCACATCAGGATCCGTGTTCACTCTTAACAGAGAGGCACTAGTTGAAGGAAATCGAAATGATGATTTTCGTGAGCAGTGGAAGCAAGACTATTCTAAATTACAATCATGAATCAGCAATACATTTACAGTCGACTTCAATACAAGAAGTTATGCAAATATACAGAGAGATACAACATGAACAATAAATGTACAAAGAGACAAACTCTATACGAACATGGGTAGAAGCGTTTCCATGCTCTGATGTGCACTCTGATCAAATAACAGCAACCATGATCACTTAATCTACACGATCGTAACACCGCACAAACACAACACGAATAGTTCGCGCTCATCCTCAACGATCTCCTGAGTCACGAACTCCTCCACAATAGTGAATGGCCTCCGCAACACCACGAATGGCGTCCAGAAAGCCTCTATGGTGTCAAGTTGAGTCTGACACCACCAACAAGGCGACCTTGGTATTCTTGGTGTGAGAATCCAGAAGGTGGGCTCTGTTTGGACTTGGTGGGACGGCAGATGAGTGGAGGAAACAACGATCGCGTACACAACTGGGTAAGTGGAGAAGTCGGAGACCTATCGTATAGGTCAATGCCCACATTTTAGATAAAACTATGCGATCGTCTAGCAAAAGCTATACGATTCGTTTAGCTCGGTCGATTCTCACACAATGTTTACCTTGGGCCAGCGATTTCTAACAAAGCTATGCGATCTTTTAGTAAACACTGCACGATCGTTTAGCTACGCACCTGCACGATCGATTTACCTAGCCCAAGCCGTCGTTTAGTAATCTGTTAATTTACTTGACCTTTCGTGAGTTTCTTTTACCGAAGAGAAAACTTAAAATTTTTCAAACTTTTTGTGAAACACACTTTTTTTTAAAAAAATAGGAAACCATTTCTTTTAAACTCACGGTTACCATGATCAATAACCACCCACTACATTTGGTTATTTAAAAGAAAAATGATTAATTATCTAATAATTAATATTATTATAAATAATAATATAGTATAACCTATCGTTATAATTATTTATATTCATCTATGAAACATATAAACCATAGTTCTTTTTCTATTCCATGGTACCTTAATGTAAATCTCATTTACATCAATCCTCCACTAGCATGTATCTATATACATCATACCGATTATATCATATATAACAAAATACCTCTTGTCAATTTGAATTTCAAATCAACACCAAGAACTTGATCTTCAACATGAATCACAGCTACAAGGGACCTCATGACCTGTAGATCGAAGTCCAAGTACGTGAATAACTACTAAAATCTTTAGTCACGGGATCCACCATCGTTAATCTCAGGCACTCCACTAAAGATGCGACAGCTGAACTTCCTCACTACAGAGACTATTAGTTTGTTATCTTAACCAAATCAGCAGTGCGAAAACCCTTCACAGATCCCTCGTAAGTACAGCTGGGCCAATAACCGTTATGCCTCTGTAGTTACATCTGTCTTTCTAAGTTACCACTGATCCCTCTAATGAACATAATCATAGTCCTACTATGATTGAGTCTTCTCTTCCAAAGAGAAGCTGTGGCCACTATGTTCAAGCCCCGGAATCAACCTTAAGGAGAAATCTCTCTACTTATCCCTGCTTCGAGAAAGAAGTGAATTTCCATATTATGGATTGAGTTCCCAGCTCCCTAGATCAGACAAGTCCCCAAAAAGGTAGGCATGTTGAAGTTGCAATCTGGCCATTCTCACCCATACTAATCAAATGACCAGCCCTCAAAAGGTAGGAGTTCACAAAACACTCAGGATTGAGGTCGTGTCACCTATGTCATTAAGGTGAGATGCAAGTTAAGTATCAACGGCGTTATATACATAAGTTTAGTCACTCGTGTGGTTACAGTCTTATACAAACCTCTTTCGTATAGGACACCCCCCCCCACATCACTCCACATGAATGGTTCTAGATACCATCTATAGTAGTTAACAACACTTGTAAACCTCTCAAATAGTGAGCCCGTATCCATGATGTGTCACTAGGATCAGGTATCCCCACCTTAATCCTTATACTACAAATCGAATTTTATAGTTATCACTTAAGGCATGATCCACTTGTATATCAAATAAACATCTTCAATTTTCACATAAGAAATAACCAAGGAGCTTTGTTCATTGGATATAGGTAAATGCCAGAAAATTAAATAAAACTTATTTTTTATTATCATGTTTGCAATTGCTGCTTTATACAAAACAACGAGACTTTGGGAGAATTAGGACACCAATCCCAACAGTAATATGGCGAAGAAGACAAGAAAGGGTGCATGGCTGACTATACCATGGAAGCTGAGTATGTAGTGGCTGTGAAGCTTCTAAGGAACCGTTTGGCTCAAGGAAATTCTTGACTAACTCTAGTAAGTTGTTTCAGACATGTCAAAGCCCATCATATTTTATTGTGATAATAATGGTGTTGTGGCTATTCCTGAGAGCCTAGAAGTCACAAGCTCGCAACAAGTATATATAGGAGCAGATGTATCATCTCATTCGAGAGATTGTGCATCGAGGGGACGTGATTGTTACACAGATAACTTCGAACCATAACGTTGTTGATTCCGTTTAACAAAAACCCTTACGGCTACGGTGTTTGAGGGTCACTTGCAGAGTATGTAGTCTATGGAACAGACATTGTCTCGACTAGGGCAATGTGGAGATATTTGTACTGAATGCGTGTTATGCCCTAATTTATTATTTGTTTACTTTGTATCTTTACTATATTGTACACTCCACTACTTAGTCAAGTGGAAAGATTGTTCGATGGTATGTATGCCTTAAATCTCGTAGGGTTTCTATAGTTTGTAAACATTATTGAACAAACTCATTGTGTATTTATTATAAAATATATTGATATTTTATTCGTTGTCCACAAAAAGAATGATATTTATTTGCATTAAATCACAAACCAATAAACTAACATCCCAAAGATTATCTTTGTAAACTTAAACATATATGTAGAGATATACAGTGTGATCAGGTTTAAGTGATAACCTAAATTGTCTATAGTAGATGGATAAGGCTAGGTACCTTATCATGGTGACACTACAATGATGTACCCGATCCTTTATCAGAAAGGTGTTCCATTTGTTGTAAAGTGCTATAAATGATATGATTCTGATCATTCATGTAATAGACATGTAGTGGGGGATATTCTATACAAAGGAGTTTTGTATAAGACCGGACCAATGAAAGGTTTAGTCTCATTAATATAACACCCGTTCATAATAGAGACTTTACATTTCACCAGGATGACCATAGGTAAACATGACCTGAATCCTGAGTGAGTTGTGAACTCCTGCCTATGAGGGTAGTCCTTTGATTTTATATGGGTTGAGAGTGGCTAGCTCGCGGGCTCAACAAGCCTACCATTTTTGGGGATTCGTTTATTGAGAAGTTAGGAACATAGCTACAACAAGAATGGAATTCACTCCTTCCCCAAGGCAAGGGGTAGATGAGATAATTGCTTCCCTTAAGGGCTGATTTCGGATCTTGAACAATGTGATACCAACCCCTCTCCCTAGCCGAGAGGGGTTTTAGTCAGTAGTTGAACTATGAGCTATTATTCATTAGAGGGATCACGTATTAGTACTAACGAGAGTTAGATGGAACCATATACTACATGATAAGCAAGAGAGTGTATTTTGGTCACTAACTGTACTTACGAGCAATTTGTGAAGGTTCATCGTACTATTGATTGGTTATATCCAACGGAGACAGAAATATATCTGTAGTGCGAAGATTGCAACTGTCAGTCTTTAGTGGAGTGCCCGACAATTAATGGATGGTGAATAATGTAATTAAAGAGTTTAATTAATTATTCATGTACCATTTGAGCTACAAGCTACAGGTCCACGAGGTACCCTTGGTAGCTCAGTAGGATTAACTGAGAATCAATTTTTGGATTAATTTGAATTGTTCAAATTAATAGAGGGATTTAATTATATATGATATAATTAAGTTGTTTCAAGTATATGTGATATAATTGGCATAATTTATTTGATACATTATAGCTTAATGGAAGGAAATAAATATTTGAATAAGATTTAAATATATTTTTTATGAATTGGATTAATAGTTGTTAAATTTAATATAAATATGATTTATATTAAATGCCATATAATAGAGAAAAGAAACTATAGCTTATATTGTATGTGATACAATATTAAAACTATAGGTTATATGTTATATTTGATATAACATATAATTTAGTATATTAAAACTATAGTTAGTTATCATATTTATATTTATATTATTATTATTTTAATAATAAGGGAGGGAGTTACAACTCCCTTCCCCTTCTTTTCTCTCCACCAACGTAAGTGGGTGGTGGTTATTTTTGGCAAGTAGAAAAGAAAAAGTTTCTTCTTCTTGCTAAGGCTGTTGGTTAATTGATTGAGAAAGAGAAAAAAGACAACAGAAAAGTCTGTGTGTTTGAGTTTTTGAGAGAGTTCTCAATCTTTCCTCATAACCATTAAGTTTTCCATCAAATCCAAAATAGTCAGAGCCCACCACACTTGGGTTCTCACCTTGAGAATACCGAGGAAACATTCGTGGTAGTGTTTGTTCTTGTTCAAGGTTTATCTTGAAGAAAGTATTCAAGGAGTTCGTGAACTGTTCGAGGGAAATTTGTGAAGAAAGGTCTTCAAAGGTGAGGTTTCTTAAAACCATTTCTTTAGCATGTTGTAATTTATAATTAAATGCATATCTTGCTTATTGTTTACTGTAAACTTTGTATTCAATGAAAATGGAATTTGGTCGATCTGCTTCTACTCAAAGATTCTCCTCCCCAAAGAGTTCCTTCATTCTCAACCAATAGACATAACAACTCCTTGTTACTGTCACTATTAGTCACCATTGTTCAGTCCAGAATATGTTAAACTAACTTAACGATTCTTGTAAGTGTAACCCCTCTCTTTAGGTCCTAAATTTCCATCCCTATGAGCCAGCCGTAGGGAAAACCCGATTGGGACATGAAACTAAGCAACCCTATCCATTTCTGGAGGTTGAATAAAACGTCATGCAAAACTGCCATCCTTTAGGGGGGACACCCACGATGCCACGAGGCGATGCATGAAACTTTAGTTCAACCTAATGAGAGAGACCGAGGGATGTGCTCTCTCACTTACTATAAACACTCTCTCCATTCACCTTGATATTGACCTACCCAAATGCCACTCGTATGGGGACACCCATGGTGGCTCGAGGCTGAGTGTAGATCTCACGGTGTGAATTTTCAGGAATAAATGTGTAGAGGAAAAATGAAGTATCATATATCCCATTTTCCTCCCACTGAGTGTTTTACCTAGGGTTAATTAACTTAGGAAAAACCCGACTAATGATTTTAACTTAGTGAAATTTTTATTTGCTAAATAGCAATACTTGTCTTTGATGACTAAACAATTTTGATTGAAGTATTATTAAACTCTTTAATAAGCCTTAATCAAACTTGCATGCATGTATCAAATCTATCTAATTCACATTTCCAGGTAGGTTTCTAGGTAGGGGTGCGACGTTTCCGTCATCTTAAGTACCCCAATCTAGACAGAACTCACCTTAGACAAAAGATCACTTATAGATATATTTACTACATATTTAATCTTTTATTAAGAAATTAATTTAATCCTATTAAACCGATTGAAAGATTAAACTAAGATTTCTAATCTCATTAGAAATGTGATCTTAGGTCTATCTCAATCATATTTTAAAACATTTTTAAAATTGATTATAACTTAAGGTTTGCATGCAACTCTTTATTATTGATTTTAATTCTAATTTCATTTAATTATAATGATTATAAATAAATGATACAACTAAAATTCATTCATTACATGTTTGACGACATTAGTTAATCATAACAATTATAAATTAACCTAAGATAATGTCATGCTTCATGCAATCTCACTAATATATATATAACATTTACATATAATAAAGTAATGAAGGACATTAATAACATTCTTTAAAGAAAATATATATTCATACTTTATATTATAACACTTATAATATATATGATGCATGTATATGTTATTAATGCATGTATTTATATAATATAACAATTATACTATATGATGCATGAGCGTGCTATATAATTTAAATCATACAGATTCTAATATTATAACTCTTATAATATAAAAATGATGCATGATGATAAATGCATAACCTACGGTGGGATTTTTAAAACTATATGACATATATTGAAATAAAACATACATCACATGTATATTTAAAAACTAAAGATTGATGGAGCGAGATAGGACCCTAAAAAAAATAAAATGACTAACTATTACATTAATACAAGGTATCTAGTTTGATACAAGTGAATCGGGCCTTGAACTGCTCGATCCAAGTCACGAACCAGTCCAACTGCCAATTGAACTGCCTTCAAACCGGACGAACCATGAGTGAACGAGAGAAGTTTCTTTGCATCGCAGCGTCGCGACGCTATGGCGAAATTTCTCCATTCGCTACTCGAAGCGTCGCGATGCTAGGGCATAAGTCGCGACGCTGCGATGTAGTCTGCTAATGCACAACATCGTTCTCCTTCGACCCAACTTCCAAATCCAGCCCTGAAACGTCAGAAAACCTCCAAGAACAGCACGAACGACTCGATATACAAATGATACAGACTCAATAGCAATTACTTGCCCCAAAAACGTGGGCCCTTACAACCAAATTGTAAAGAAAAGAATGTTGTAAATCTATGCCTTATCCCGAAAACATCCATCAATCAAACCACATTCAACAATAGCCATTCATCACATGAATTTATATAGAATGCAGCAGATCAAAAACAGCCACCATCACTGTAAAATTAATTAAAAAAAATTGGAAATTTGGGATCAAGTCAAGGTTATGATACCAATTGAAGGAAACCCTATGAAGGGAATTGCAGCGGAAGTAGATCATCCCAATTCCTAATCGTTTTTTTAAAAATAATTTTACAGCACATGCATTTTGGAAAAAATAAATCATACGACATGTAAAAAAAAAAGGTTTAAACCAAAATGGTTTAGGAAAACTTATCCTTGAAGACGTTCTTCAAACGAATCCCTCGAACACTACCACGAAGAAGTCCTCAGTATTCTCTTGTGAGAATCTAGGAGGTGTGGGCTCTAGAGTGTTTTGGGGTTGAGAGAGAAGGAAGGTTTGAGAGATAAACCTTGAGAAGCAAAAAAACTCAAAAAAAAAAAAAAAAAAACTTACAGAGAGCAACTTTCTTTCTGTCTATTTTTTTTTTTTTTTTTTTTTTTGGTTGGTTTAAAAAGGAGAGACCTCCACCACTTCTTACATGAGTGGTGGAGAGAAAAAGATACTCCTTCCCCTTAATTAATGTATAATTAAATAATTAAATAATTATTTAATAATAAAATAATTAATAATAATTTTAATTCACAATTAAAATTATAACAAATATATATAATAATCAGTTTATTATATATTATGCAATGAGATGTTATATTATATATAACATATAATGCAGTTTAAAATTGTATCATATACAATATATAACCTTTAGTTTCTTTTCTCTCTCTTATAAAATTTAATATAAATCAGATTTACATTAAATTTTAATTATATGAATCTAATTCATATAATTAACATTTGAATTATATTCAAACAATTAATTCCTCTCATAAATTCTTTATATTATGATGTATCAAATATATTATAGTAATTATATCATGTACAACTACATAAACTTAATTATACTAAATATAATTAATTTCCTCAATTAATTTGAACAATTCAAATTAATCCAAAACTTGATTCTCATAAAATCCGATGAGCTATCGAGGGCACCTCATGGACCTGTAGCTTGAAGCTCCAATGGTTCGTGAATAATTAATTAAACTCTTTAATTAAATTATTCACCATTCGTTAACTGTCGGACACTCTACTAAAGACCAACAACTACACTCTTCGCATTATAGATATATTTCTATGTTCATTGGATATAATCAATCCACAGTACGATGACTCTTCACAAATTGCTCGTAAGTACAACTACGCCAAATTACCGTTTTGCCTCTATAGTTACATCTAACTCCTTAAGTACCACTGATTCCTCTAATGAATAATAAATCATAGTCCCACTATGACTAACCCCTCTTAGGCCAGGAGAGGGTTTGGCGCCACAATGTTCAAGCTCCAGAATCAATCCTTAAGGGAGCAATTTATCTACTTTCCCCAACATTAGGGAAGGAGTGAATTCCATCTTGTGTAGCTTTGTTCCCAGTTCCCTAATCAGACAAATCTCCAAAATAGTAGGCATGTTGAGTTGGCGATCTGGCCACTCTCACCCATACAAATCAAAGAACCGCCTTCATAGACAGAAGTTCACAACTCACTCAAGATTTAGGTCGTGTTACCTATGATCATCCTGATGAAATGGAAGTCTATATTAAGAATGGTGTTATATAATGACATTAGTCATTTCGTGGTCTGGTCCTACACAAATTTCTTTGTATATAATATCCCTACTTACAAGTCTCCATATGAATGATTAGGATCAAATCACTTGTAGTATTTTACAACTATTGTAACATCTACAAAGTGGGTCATACTCGTAGTGTTACTAGGATAAGGCATCCAGCCTTATCTATCTACTACAGACCATTTAAGTTATCACTTAAAACATGATCCACCTATATGTTTCTACATACATGTTTAAGTTACGAGATAACCATGGAACTTAGTTTATTGGTTTGTGATTAATGCAACAAAAAATGGAATAAAATATCATATATTTTTATTAAATAAACAATGAGTGTGTATAAAACATTTACAAACTATAGGACCCTACGAGATTCAGGGCATCAAACCCAAATAGTTGAGAAAACCTAATCTAATTCTCTAAAGTCAATGTTATCGAGTATTGTCGAGTATTGTGTAACGAGTATATCTTAACGAGTATCGAGTATCGGGTGACTGTTTATCGAGTATTTATCAAAACGTCTCTACATTACACCGAGTATATAGTACATGTAAATCAACCATCTATATGGTCAATGTTATCGAATATAAAATTATTTCACATTTCAAGAAATCAATTTGAAATTCACCATGTATATCGATTTGAAATTCGCCATGTATCGAGTGACATGGATAATTCAAAATAATCAAGTATAAAGTGACGAACATCAAGTATGAAATTGATATGATCGAGTATTCACGTGTTGATTGTAGCCGTATCGAATGACCATGAAGCTGGGTATCGAGTGACCTTCGACTGGGTTTTGAATTCAAAATAATTGAGCATCGAGTATGACGTTGATATGATCGAGTATACATGTATCGGTTGTAGCTGTATCGAGTGACAATGAAGTTGGGTATCGAGTGATCTTCAAGCAGGTTAAGAATTCAAAATAATCGAGTATAAAGTAATCGAGCATCGAGTATGACATTGATATGATCGAGTATACATGTGTCAATTGCAGCCATATCGAGTGACCATGAAGCTGGATATCGAGTGACCGTGCATCATCGAACGTGTGATGAGCCATCGAGAAACGAGTGATGAGCCATCGAGGGTCAAGTAAATTTGTATTGGCAGGTGCTAGGGGTGATTCTTAGGGGCGAATTGGTAAAATTACATGCTTATAATGTAAGCAAAAGGCCACTATCTATTACTTTCTCTATAGAAGGCCATTTTTCATTTGGGCCTACCAAATGAGGCCATCCATACAAAAAACCCTTCCTTCCATATCTTCTCCTTAGGGTTTCGCCATTGTTCCTGATGGGTGCCGTTCCTGGTGGGTTTTGGAACTTCCTCTTCTCCGTTACTACGGTATGTTTGATAGTCTAGATCTGTGTTTTTCTATCTCTACATACATTAATGTGTTGGAAAATGATTAATATCCTTTGAAGAGAATGGAACTGTATTTATTGCATATTCATGAAGTTTGATACGCCAAACAAGGTTAAAATTGGTGGAATGAGGACAATGCAACGTTCAACAAATTTTATACAAATTAGTGGAACAAAAAATTTTATTTAGGTTTGTGAATATATGATATTTCATTTAAATTTTTTCCTTTTATATACGGAAAAGTAGAATCAATTATGACCTATACTAAGATAACATACATTTAATTTACATATTGTTATAACCAGCTATTATAATAATCTGCACCCTAAATTATTGTAATCCAGACTATAATAACTTGCACAATAAATACAGACTATTATACCACAAACTATAATAACCTGCACACCAAACACATACTATAATAACCTGCACTCCAAACACAAACTATTATACCACAGACTAAAACAATCTGCCCCCTAAACACAGACTATTATAACCCATAGACTAAAATAAACACTGACTATTATAACCCACTCAGTGCCCCAAACACCCCCTTATAGAATAATAGAATTAAATTCTATAGTGGTCACCTATCGTAGGTTAAAATTCTTATTATGAATAACTTTACTGTGATGGGATCTTACTATAGCGTTAAATGTTACTGTTGGGTTATACTATCTTGTGTAGGCCCAATTAATCAAGATCAATCCTGAATTGGTGAAGAAATGATTGAGGAAAGCTCTATTTCTTTGGGTAAAGCTATCTCTATTTTTCTCTCTTAACCGATAAGCACTGTTAAATCTTCAATGTGTAAATACTCGTTACTCAATGAGTTTTTGCTCATTACTTGATGGATTTTTTCTTCTTTCCTCGATGAGTTTCTGTTCTTTCCTTAATGGAACTCGATGAGTATTAATCTTTACTTGAAGTAACTCGATGAGAGAAATTATTAACTTGATGCTACTAAATGAGAGAAATTCATGGCTCGATGCAACTCGATATCTAAAAACATTATGATTTGATTACATGGTTGTGTTTTTGTTGATTTGCAGAGAAATAGATGAAGACTGAAGAAGATAAAGAGAAGAAGAAAGAACATGCAGAGTTATGTGGTTCGGCTAATGAGCCAATGTCCACAGGAAGATTCTCTTTCTTTTTCACTTGATGATTGCTTACAGCAGTTGTTGTTTACAGAAAAATAGAAAGTACGATGATTCTCTATCTTTTTTTTTCTGATTAGTGGTATTTATAACACATACCATTTGACCGTTACAAGATAAAGTTTGTTATGTAAACTAAACTAGCTGAAATGGTATTTGAGTCAGTATTTTTACAAATTCTCCACCTTGACTCTAATGCCTGTAATCTTTTGATCTTTCTGATTCTTACTATTCTATTTACCTTGTGTCTAGAAGTTCGAAACCAACTTGTTCTAGACATTTCATTAATTTAAGTTTTAATATTGGTTTTGTCAACATGTCTACTACGTTATCTAATATGTGAACTTTTAAGATTTCTATTTCCTATGTCTCAACTTTGTCTCTGATGAAACGATATTTTATATCAATATTTTTTGTTCTAGTGTGGTATTGTGGATTTCGGGATGAATGTATAGCACTTTGGTTGTCATAGTAGAGTCTTACCACTGTTTGACTTAATCCAAAGTATTTCAACAATCTCTTAAGCCACAATGCCTCTTTAATTGCTTTAGTTAATGCTATATACTCAGCTTCTATTGTAGATAAAGCCACTATAGGTTGTAATGTGGCTTTTCTGGTGATTAGATTAGGACCATAAAGGAATAGATAGCCTGTTAGGGACCTCCTTTTGTCTAAATCACCAGCATAGTCAGCATCCACATATCCATATAACTCCAAGTTTAGTTCAGTTGATTTTTTGTAGACTAGTCTTGAGTTTTTAGACCAAACTAAGTATCTTAGGGTCTATTTAGTGGCCTCCCAGTGTCTCTTACCTGGGTTAGACATATACCTACTAACAAGACTAGCTGAGTATGAGAGATTAGGTCTGGTAGAAATCATTAAATACATTAGGCTTTCAACTGCCTGACTATAGGGTATAATAGACATATGTTTTTTATGTTCTAGGTCAGAATCTTTAGGAGAGTTGGCCGAGGATAACTTGAAGTGTTGAGCAATAGGCAAGCTTACAGGTTTAACATCACTTAGATTGAACCTTTTTAGGATCTTCTCACAATAGTTAAACTGATTGATGCTTAAGATAGACTCCTCCCTGTTCCTTAGGATCTCAATCCCTAGAACTTTCCTTGCTTCTCCCAAGTCCTTCATGTCAAACTCTTTTTTTAGGAGGTTTTTAACATGAGTTAATTCTTCCTTGGACCTACCTGCCAGTAACATGTCATCCACATGTATGAGTATGTAAACCTTGTCCTTGTAGAAACTTGTATTTACATAAACACATATGTCATAGGAATTTATTTTTGAATCCAATGCCAGATATATAGTCATTGAACCTTCTATAATAGCACATAGGTGATTGTTTTAGCCCATAGATTGACTTGTTGAGTAAGCAATAGAGATTCTCTTTTCCTTTAACTTCAAATACCTTAGGTTGCATCATGTAGATTGTCTCTTCTAGATGTCCACGAAGGAAGGCAATTTTCACATCTAATTGATACAATTCTAAGTTATTTTGAGCAACCAATGATAAGAGAAGCCTTATAAAGTTTGTTTGACAATTGGAGAGAAAATCTCTTAGTAGTCTATTCCTTCCCTTTATGTAAACCCCTTTGCAACCAACCTTACCTTATACCTAGGTTTCTGATCACAAGATGCACCTTTTTTGAGTTTGAAAACCCATTTGGAAGCTACTGGTTTATAATCCTTAGGCAAAGGAGCTAAAGACCAAGTATCATTCACATTTAGTAAATGCATTTCCTCATTCATGGCTTCTATCCTTGTATTAGAAGAACTTATTGCTTCTTCAAAAGTTGTTGGTTCTTGGTCAGTAGAAGCCACAATAGCATTTAGAACTAAATTTATATAGTTTATTTCAGTATATCTTGCTAGAGGGGTAATGGTTCTCCTTGATCTATCCCTAACTAAGGCATACTGACTCAAGTCTAACTCCTGATTAACAGTCTCCTCTTGTTCCCCTGCTTCTTCCTCAACTTCACCTGTGTCACTAGGTAAGTTAGGTTCTATTGATTGCCCAGTAGTTAACTCCACCTCAATTCTTGTGGTAGATGTCTCAGCTTTATCCTCAAGCCTATTCTCCTTTTGCATAAACATCCCCTCTTCTCTAAAGGTGACGTGTCTGCTAATTATGAACTTTCTCTCTACTGGATGCCACATTTTAAATCCTTTGACTCCCTCTATAAAGTCTAAAAACATGCACTTAGCAACTTTGGCCTTCAACTTTCCCTTATTTTGGTGAACAAACCCACACACCAAAAAACCTTAAGGTTGTCTAGATTAGAAGGATGATTAGTCCACTTCACCTCAAGTGTAAACATCTCTAGAGATGTGTGAGGGCACCTATTCAAGGTGTAATCAGTGTAGGCTACAGCTTCTGCCCAAAAATTTTCACTTAGGATAGCATCATAAAGAAAACATCTTACCCTTTCCATTATAATTCTGTTTAACCTCTCAGCAACCCCATTCTGTTGAGGTGTGTACCTCACAATCCTATGCCTAGTTATACCATTCTCAAAACAGTATTTGTCAAAGTCCTCATTACAAAATTCAAGCCCATTGTTAGCTCTAAAGTATTTTAACCTTTTAGATGTTTGTGTTTCTATCATAGCATTCCATTCTTTAAACTTCCCAAAGACTTGGTCCTTAATTTTAAGGAAGTATATCCAACTCTTCCTAGAAAAATCATCTATTAAGGTCAGAAAATACCTTGAGCCACTAAGGCTTGGTGTAGAAGATAGTCCCCGTAGGTCAGAATGAACATAGTCCAATATTTCTTTGGTGGTATGCTGAGATTTTGTGAAGCTCTGTTTGGTAGCTTTCCCTAAAATATACTGTTCACAGAAGGAAAGATGCTCACTGATCCCTTTGGGTAGTATACCCTGTTTAGACAATGCTTGCATCCCTTTTGCACTAATATGGGATAGTCTTTTGTGCCACATGTCTGCCTCTGTCAAGTTTTCTATTGAAACAGTGTAGGCACTAGTCATCATCCCTACTCCTTTTACTATATAAAGATCATTAACTTTTTCCCCAACCAAAACTAACTTAGAATCCTTAATCACTTATAGGATTCCATCCTTTCCTCTGCATTTACATCCAATGAAGTCAAGCATACCCAGAGATATCAAATTTCTCTTGAGTAAATGTACATGTCTCACATTTCTAAGAAGCTTGATTGATCCATCCTTTAGCTTTAAGGATACTAAACTAACCCCTTCGATTTTGCAGGCTTCATTGTTCCCCATGTACACAGATTCTCCATCCACATCCTTGTAGGTATTAAACCAAGGTCTAAAGGGTGTCATATGATAGGTAATAGCTAGAGTCAAGTACCCAGTCATGCTTCCCAATAGGACTTATTTGGTTGGTTTTGTTTCTAGTAAAGGCTAAAGCATCAAAATAGAAATAGGACCCTTCAACCACTAAGGCTTCTGGCTATTTTCCCTTTCCGATCCTTCTCTTTTTCCTGATTTTTTCCAATTTTAAACTGTAGCAATCCTCATTAAGTGTCTTTTCTTCTTACAGTAATTAATATCCCAGTTTGGTTTTTGGTTTATGCTCTTCACTAGACTGATTCTTAGTCCCTTTAGAATGATTCTGCTTGTTCTTGCCCTTGACAAATAGCCCTTCTGCACTAGGTTGTTCTTTTTTAATGTGTATGAAACCCAACTTCCTTAGTTCTCAATGCTGAAATAATGGCATTAGTGGTGACTGACTCTCTGCCATATTTCAAGGCATTCTTTACCTCCTTATAGGCTTCGGATAGAAAGTTTAACAAAAACAAAGGTTTCATTCTTATTGCCAATCTTTTCGCCAAGACTCTTGAACTCATAAACTATCTTTTTAAACTCATCTAGATTGTCTGATAGTGTTTTAACATAATCCATCTTAAATGTGAAGAATTTTTCCCTTAAAAACATCTTGTTAGGCAGATTCTTAGTTGCATCGAGACCTTCCAGCTTGACCAACATTTTTTAAGTCGTATCTTAATCGATCACCTGTCTCAAAATGCTATCACTGAGATTATGAACTAAGGTTCCATAGGCAGTAAGTTCCATATCTTCCATTTCTTGAGCTGTTAACGTAGGCGGCAAAGTCGATGGGTCTAAAAGGGCTCTATGGGCTTTCTACTATCTAAGAATAGCCTTGATTTTGGCCTTCCACATACCAAAATCACCCTTTCCATCAAACTTTTCTATCTCAAATCTAGCGACAACCATCACTGACTTGGAAAGAATGCCAAGAACGGTTTTCTTGAGTATCTTGATGCTTTAAGAATGCTTATCTTGATGATCTTCAAACACTCTGATATCAAATTCTGTTGGGTTATACTATCTTGTGTAGGCCCAATTAATCAAGATCAATCCTGAGTTGGTGAAGAAATGGCTAAGGAAAGCTTTGTTTCTTCGAGTAAAGTTATCTCTGATTTTCTCTCTTAATCGATAAGCATTGTTAAACCTTCGATGTGTAAATACTCGTTACTCGATGAGTTTCTACTCGTTACTCGATGGATTTTTCTTCTTTCTTTGATGCGTTTCTATTCTTTCCTCGATGAAACTCGACGAGAATTAATCTTTACTCGATCCTACTCGATGAGTATTAATCTTTACTCGAAGAAAATCGATGAGAGAAATTCGTGACTCGATGCAACTCAATACTCTGAAAACGTTATGATTTGATTACAACATCGTGTTTTCGTTGATTTACAGAGAAACAAATGAAGATTAAAAAAAAGAAGATAAAGAGAAGAAGAAGAAACACGCAGAGTTACGTGATTCGGCTAATGAGCCTACGTCCACGAAAAGATTCTCTTTCTTTCTCACTTGAAGATTTCTTACAGCAATTGTTGTTTACAGAAACATAAAAAGTACAATAATTCTCTATTTTTTTTTATTAATGGTATTTATAACACATACCATCTGACTGTTACAAGATAAAGTTTGTTATGTAAACTAAACTAGCTGAAATGGTATTTGAGTCACTGTTTTTACAGTTACTCTAAGGGCTTAGTCAAAGTGTGCATAAATTAATGGGACTAAAAACTTATCCATATAAATTCTTTGCCAGTATCGACATGGTAAGCATATATATGTTTGGTTTCCGATTATGTGTTTGAATCAACATACCGGTCTACTCTATTCTAGCTCTTTCATTATTATTTATCTTCACTAAGAAAAAACTTGCATTTTTCTTTAATGAAAGATCATCATTATCTCGTAATATTTGAGTTGAGTTAGTTTGAACTATTAACATAGTTAATCACAATAATAATAAATAAATAAAAAGGAAGATGATTTATAATTAAGAAAAAATTGGGTGTTGTCTAGACTATACCTATATTATTAAAATTTTTCCATGTAGCAAATCTTTTTAAAAAATTGTTTTCTTTTTACTACGTAACAAAAAAGGGATGCATGAAATAGATGCAACATATAGGTTGCATCTAATCATTGTCTTTTATAATTCACTTATTTTCTCATATTCCAAATTTTAGAATGAGTAGTTATGTCATTGAAATATGTTGGAAGAATTCAAGAATCAATCCCAATCTATATATTATATTTTTTAAGTTTATTTGAAACAACATCAATCCAACTTGAGAATATAATTACTCACATTGAATATGTTATGGGTAGATTTATCGAGATAGACCAAAACTGAGAGACTAGAGAGATAGAAGGCCTATCGACAGAGATAGAAGCTCGAGTTGGCAGACCAAGGCCGATGGTGCCTGTGTTTGACCAATAGCCACCCATAGCCTTAGGAGGCTAGTTAGGATTGGTTGAGACCTATAAGGGAGCCTAAAGAGAGCTTAGAGGACACATGATGGAGCCTAGAGGGAGCTTAGGGACCCATGAGGGAGCCTTAGGTGTCTTAGAGGAACCAGGGAGAGCCTAGTGGTAGCAGTTCAAAGTCATAACAGACTCCATAAAAGAGTTTGTGGAAAATAGAGTAGATCCAACATTGGCTGCCGCTTTGAGTGGTGGAATTGTAACTGCTCGAAGTGTAATGGCTCAACAGTTTCATTGGATTAATGAGGTGTCATTATGAGCCTATGTTTGTTACATAATACCAAAAACACTCGATATTACTCTCTACTACCAGTATTCATCTCAACTCCTTATTGACTTGAGTGTTAGAGTGTCGGTGGCTTGCCGTACTGGTGTGCAATTCCTTTATTTTGCAAGACACCAAAGGGATGGGATAACTTCTTTTGAAGACCACTTATAATAGTTATTTGATTTGTAGTTTGACTCCATTTATTGACACCTTAGACTTTAATTGTTGGGTTTTTTCTTTTGTAAAGGGAGCAAGTGCACTCTTATGATCTCCCATAATCCTAAACTTTAATTTACTTTGAGATGTTTTGGGGTGGATTTAAGTATGCTTTCTCCTAGGCTGGTATGGATTAGATTTAGTTTTAAACAGTTTTTTGTTAAAAAAAAAAGTGTTAGATAGGAGTTTGAGATTGTTCTCTCAAGTCTCATTTGTGAGCTCCAACTAACTATGAACCTTCTTCATCAGAACTGCAAATTATTTCAAAACACTTGAATAAGAAACCTTATAACTTAGGTTAATCAGTGGGGAAGCTTTTATAAAGCCTTTGTTGTAAACATTTTGTGATATAAGCTAATGGAAAGTCAAAGGCATGGACTTTATTAGGGTACAAGATTAGAATTTCAAATGACTATAGACTCCTTTTTAATATATAGAGAATAAACAGACATTGTAAAATTAAAGTTCAAGGTTGTGTTGAAAACATTTTAAACATGAGCTAATCAAGAAATGCAATAATTATTTGGTTTTAACTTTTAATCTTTTAAAAAATATTGTGCTTATTTTCTCACAACTCTTTATAACAAGCTTTTATCTTTCCTAAATAATCATTGAATTCATAGTCAAATTCCAAAAACAAAAATAAGTCTTTAAGAATTACTTTCTAACCGTTTTCACAATTTACTTTAGATTTTGAAAAATATCTAATAAGTAACTAGATATATGCAAAACAAAGAAACTGGGCCATATGTAGAAGTATAGTATTTATAAGTTTAATTTTCAAAATCAAAACCACCAAAAACTAAAATATATCAACCAAGACCTTAAATATCAAACTTAGATAATTTAAACTAGCTAGTTTTTGGAAGTTTCATACTTTTCATGATTTTTCAAGAGAAAAATATCATTAATATAATTATTTAGTTAAACTACAAGTTAAATTCTTGATAACTTCAAGGTCCTGTCTAACAAATCTATGAACTTTAAGGCCTTAAATATCAAACTTACATAATTTAAACTAGCTAGTTTTTGGAAGTTTCATACTTTTCATGATTTTTCAAAAGAAAAATATCACTAATATAATTATTTAGTTAAATTCTTGATAACTTTAAGGTCCTGTCTAATAAATCTATGAACTTCAAAATTATGGAGTATGTTTCTAAACTCCAACTAGATAACCATTTAATTTTTAAAACTCAAGTTTGTCTTCTCATAAGTTCTTATTCATGATTTTCATCTTCTCAATGTATAATTGAACATTTGAATTCTTAGATAACCATATTTGGTTTTAAAAACAATTCTAAAATATGGACAATAAAACAAGAAAGTTTTACGTCTATAAACAAGGAAACTAATTGGTTAGAGTGCTTTAATTTTCAAAAATAAAAAAATAAATAACGAGACACTAAGACCTCGTTTGATAACCATTTGATTTTTTATTTTTGTTATCGAAAATTAAGCTTATTTTATCTACATTTCCTACATTGCATTTTTATTAAATATAATGGTTGAATTCTTAGCCAAAATCCAAAAACAAAAACTACTTTTTAAAAGCTACTTTTTTAGTTCTCAAAATTTAGCTTGGTTTTTTAAACCAATGTTAAAAAGTAGATAACAAATGAAGAAATTTGGATGTGGAAGTAATGTTCATATGCATGTTTAATTTTCAAAAACAAAAATAGAAAACAAAATGGTTACCAAATAGGGTCTAAATGGTTATCAAATGGAACCTAAATTTTTAATCTTATATCAAGTAGATTTTTAAACTTTTGATTTATATTTTATTGTGTCTAATATATCTAAGACCTTTCAATTTTATGTTAAATAGGTTTCTACTGTTTCAATTTGGTACCTTATATAATCTTGACCTATTAAACATTTTTTAAAAGGTTAAGGCCCTAGTCTTATTATTTAATAGGTCAAGAATTTTAAAAAAGGCCATGATCCTAGAAGGACCTATTAAACACAAAACTAAAAGTTCAATAATCTCTTAAACGCTTTTAACTAGAGCCAAAAGACAATCTTTTAACCTTGATATTTTTAATAAAAATTTCTTAAATTGATCCAACATTATTATTGACAATCATAGTTAGGAACTTTTTGAAACGAATTTCTAAATGTTTAATAGTATTTCTGAGTGAAAAAGAAATATATTTTAAAACGTACTCTTAGAAAGTCATTCCAAATAGCCTATTAAATCCTATGTTTAGAGAGGGTCTTCCATGAGCCACCCAAATCCCTCCTTGAACATATGGGGCAAAACCAAAAACTCTATTTTAGGATGGGGAGTACCTATTAGAGCTTCCATTATTATTATAGTGGCAACATTGGCTGTAAAGTTTGTTTAGAAAACTGAAAACCCTAATAGTTAAATTGAATAGGAAATTACAAACAAAGTTTGTTAATAAAACCCAAATTATGCTTCATGGCTTTTTCAGCTTTTTCACACAAAAACCCTAAAAACCTTTCCACAAAAAAAAAAAAAAGAAAGCCATAACATGATCCCTCAAGCTCTTGCTGTTCCACAATCCAACCCTCCTCCTTCACTCCTCCCCTTCCTCACCGCTTTTTCGATCATAATCGTCGTCTTCATCTCCATCATCATCTTCTCCGTGGTCGTGTCCTTTGCGATCATTATCTTCATCTACGTCGTTTGCCAATACCTAATTGGGCCTACGAATTTAGACGGACACGGTTCCGATCTCGAAGCGGGTGAGGGAAACGAAAATCAAAGGATGATCACAAGGAGTAGGACTTCGGTATCTCATCATCAAACAAGTGCTCATGGGAGAAACATGGAGAGGTCTGAAAGCAACGCATGGAGGGAGGTTTTGGAGAGAACAACAATGGCGGAGAGGAAGGGGGTAGAGAAAGTGGCGGCGCCGGTGAGCTATGGGAGCTCCGAGGCGGTGGCGACATGCATTGATTGTGCAATATGTTTGGAGGATTTTGAAAACGGAGAGCTTTGCCAGATCTTTCCAGTGTGTAATCACATTTTTCATTATTCTTGTATTCAACATTGGTTGAAGAAGAACATGACTTGTCCCATTTGTCGTTGTTCTATTGTCAATGAGAAGTGGTGAGATTTGTTAAATTCAATGTAAATATTTCAAACTTTTGATCCCATTATTAAATGGCCTGATTATTTTCGCTCACACTTTTCTGAAAATGTTTAACTTACTCATATTAGGCTTGATTTTAATTTCTGTTTTGTATTATGTAGAGTCTTTTCAATTTCTTTACGATGTTTTCATCTCCGCTAAACTAAACATAAAATTCTTAGTTAAATTAAAAGAAAAAAAAAACAAGCCAACGAGTTTTTTAAAAATAACTTTTTTTTCTTTTAAAAAATAGACAAAAAAAAAAAAAAAAAACTCAAAATAAAAAGTATGTACTTGTTCACACTTTCAAATCAATTGGCCAAAGTTCAATCTCCCACTCCATATATTGTTGAACTTAAAAAAAAAATCAAAACCCGAATGAAGGGATGAATCAACATCAAAAACTAAAAAAAAAATGAGCCAACTGACTGTAACCAATCAAATCAAATTCAATCGGTTGACATAAGAGTACTTGAGGTTAAATCCAATGAACTCATTCGAGGCTTAAATCGCCTAATCGAATCAATTTGTTTTTTCAAGAGGAAAAGGGTTGAATGTGGGCATGTCACAACGGTAGAAGAGAGGAGGTTTGGGACCCACTAGAACAAGTAGTGTAATGTGTACATGTGATTATCGCCCCATCAAACCAAGTAATCGGACCCAAAAGAGAAGTGTTATTACAATGCGACCAATGAGGATGATGTATCATTTAAGTTACACACAAGAGAAAGTGCAAGAGAAAATTTAGTGGAGTTGGGAGCAAATATTGGAGTGATAGTGTCATTAATTAGTGGTTTCATTGACAAGCTCAATGAGGCCTAGATGGGGCTTGGGTCGGGGCCACGACCTTGGACATGGAGATTAAAAGTTTTGAAGAGTGGCTTTAGAATTAGATGTATATATTGATGAGATAATATGTGAGCACATTAGATTTCAAGTCAATTGAAAATCAAAGAGATGTTCTATGTTGGCGAGTGACTTCTCGTCGACCACTTGTCATTTCCAAGAGTGATACATCTCAGACGTTACTCAAAATATACTATTAGGGAGAGTTAAGATCTTGGTTATCAGCCTACTCCTGTACCTCATGACCTAAGTGATAACCTCATGGTACATGTGTGTGTCATGCATGGCATGGGAAAATGTCACAAAACAAATATCTTGGATGTCTTTCATCGATAATGGGCCTCCTAAACACAAGAATTTACATGGAAAACTCTCAACTTGGAGAAAAATCACGACCCATCAGAAAGAAATCCACTATGTGAAAAATTGTTATAATCACACAGAACAATTCTCTCTCCCGATCCCACTCTTCAAAGCTTTTATACTACTCACAGCCTTTTCCCACTCTCAAACTAGAGAATACATAAAGGGAATTTAACTAGAGTTAGCACATCCAAGCTTAAAGTGTTTCTAATTGGGATGACTTGAAACTAGAGGCGTAGATCCTTTTATAGGCTTGAAGCCCATCCCGATTCTTCAATTTAACCAATGTGAGACAAACTGCACTTCTAATATTTTGCCAAAATCTAACAAATTCCACCTTGGCAAGATATTTGAAGAATCCACAACTTCTACTACATCTATTGTCTTTACCGACAATCGTAATTCTCATCACATAGAATTATAAGCTACCCCACAATAAAAAGTAGACCACTGAGAATACCACCTCCCAATATTTTTCTTTTTCGTCACATGTCGGTAAACCTTGCTGATATTTATGGTGCTATTGGGGTTAATGTCCTAAATCTCGTAGGTTCCTATAGTTTGTAAACATTGTTGAACAAACTCATTGTGTATTTAATAAAATATATGATATTTTATTCAAATACATTGTCTATAAAATATTTTAGTTACATTAACCACAAACCAATAAACTAACATCCAAGGTTATCTTTGTAACTTAAACATGTATGTAGAGACATGAGGGTGAATCATGTTCAAGCGATAACCTAAATGGTCTGTAGTAGATAGATAAGGCTGGGTACCTTATCTTGGTGACACTACGAGTATGGCCCGCTTTGTAGGTGTTACAATTGTTGTAAAGTGCTAAAATGATCTGATCCTAATCATTCATGTATAAACATGTGAGTAGGGATATTCTATACAAAGGAGTTTGTATAAGACCTTACCAAAAAGGTTTAGTCTCATTATATAACATCGTTCATATTAGAGACTTACATTTCACTAGAATGACCATAGATAACATGACCTGAATCCTGAGTGAGTTGTTAACTCCTACCTATGAGGGCAGTCATTTGGTTTATATGGGTGAGAGTGGCCAGATGTCCGACTCAACAAGCCTACCATTTTGAGGATTCGTCTGATTCGGGAGCTAGGAACACAGCTACACAAGATGGAATTCACTCCTCCCCTGAAGCAAGGTTAAGTAGATAAATTGCTCCCTCAAAGGCTGATTCCAGGTCTTGAATAATGTGGCACCACAACCTCTCCTAGCCCGAGAGGGGTTTAGTTATAGTTGGACTATGATTTATTGTTCATTAGAGGGATCAATGGTACTTAAGAAGTTAGATGTAACTACAAGTGCAAAACGGTAATTTGGCCTAGCTGTACTTACGAGCAATTTGTGTAGGATCGTCGTACTATTGATTGGTTATATTCAATGGACACAGAAATATATCTGTAGTGCGAAGAGTGCAGTTGTCGATCTTTAGTGGGGTTTAGTTTTGTCTGTTAGATAAGAGTAGGAGTAGGGTTAACTTAGCAACCTTTCTTCTATTCTTTTATTTAAACTTCCGCATGCACATCTTAGGAACATGCATCGCATACCGCGTCCACGGGATTTTGGTTGTCGAGTAAAATTGACTTCTAATTTCCCGCCATCAAGTTTTTGGCGTCGTTGCCGAGGACTTGGCAGCTAAATGTTTGTTAACTTTTGTGTCTCTGTGAGCAAACTTTTTATCTTGGGAGTATTGTAGCTTGTGCGACCAGGTTGCAAACAATATTGAAGTGTAGGCGATGCGCTGAAAGCCAATGTTGACCCTAAAGTAGAAGGGTAATCAGTCGCAAAAGAGCTGAAGGTAGTTCTAAGCTCATGGTGGCCAACATGCAGCCAACAATTATCAGAAGTTCCAATGGTCAGGGCAACTTGACCCAAGCAGTTGAGAACCATGTCCTGTAGGGAAGACTTCTTGCGGTGACAACACTCTTATTTTTCTAGGGACGTCTTCCACTCTATCTTTACTTTTCTTTCTTAGTATAGGTTATTTATTTTATTTTTACTGTTATTTTGGATATATGGCTGCTTCCTTGGTTGTGGTACGTTTGCTCTTGTAGGTGCAACAATAAGTCTCCTCGGTTCGTAGTTCAACGAAAGAATTTCTTTCACCTTTCAACGCATGGCTTCAATCACGTGGGTTCCAACGCATGCAGAATCCTTGCGATCCAGGACAACGCGTGTGAAAAGATGGCTGAGAGTTCTTTACCTCCTTCATCCATTCCGAGTGACGACCGGAGCCTTCGACTGGAAACTGATCTAGAGAGAGTCAGTTTCCTCTGCCCATCCATGGCACCACGGACCTTGAGTACATTCCGCTGGGAGCGAGTCTTTGCTTCAGCAAGTCATTCATTCCTTCTCTTTCTTATATTGTATTGTGTGACATTTTGGTTAAGGAATTAATACAATGTTCAATGCATTT
>NC_052359.1:20761499-20828201 GCF_009727055.1 Benincasa hispida | reverse complement strand
TTCTCTGTTCCTTCGACTCCATCTCCATCTTCTTTGCTTAGCATCTTTACTTTCATTGCAAAACTTAGTGAGACTGCTAGAGTATCGCATACTTAGTCGTGTGGATTAGAGATATGAAGCATGTAGCAAACCACCGAGAGGTGTGCATTGCGTGAGTGTGTGAGAAAACCTTATTTGCTTAGTGTGAAGCTGCGACAACGTTTGTCTATAGGCTAACGCAATGCTTGTCTATGAGGAAAGTCAGCAACAACCAACTACCTGGGAGGGTAAGTGGGTGGTCGCATTAAGCAATGTATGCATTGTTCATTAGAGATAAGAATAATCTTGCGTCAACCAAGTTCATGTGGTTACCTTATCTTATGTATACGCCCATCACACCTTTAGAGCTGCTCAAGAGAGAGTCTAAAGAAAGAACCTAATGACTCGAAAGAGCTAGGTTAGAATCGATGCTCGAGAGGGATAGATTAGGTTTGCATAAGTAAGAATGGAAAGTTAGGAATAAGCTCTGTTTGTTATTACACAACGTATGCACCCTGCGGAGAAGACAATGGCTACGTCCAGGAAGTAGGATATGGTGGCGATATGCGGTCATCTCGAAATTTATGCATATACACTGCATACGTCCTAGATTTAGGCTTTTAGTGTGTATAGCATGATCGCATAGCTTGCATTGACTAAGGTTTCCCTTGCAGTCACTCTTAAGGGTTGCAATGAATTCATCTCCGTATTTTATTTATTTTTCCATACATTTATTTCATGTCAAGTGTTGTCGTATCTCTACCTCTCATGCATATTCTCATTGTTTTGTCTGTTAGATAGGAGTAGGAGTAGGGTTAACTTAGCAACCTTCCTTCCATTCTTTTATTTAAACTGCCGCATGCACATTACCGCATACATATAGCTACAAGTCCCTGTATTCAACCTCGAATTACCCGAGAAACTTGCGTTCGCGTTATACTTGGCGTGAGTGCAAGAAAACTTGTGGCAGGACGCATGGTCATCACATACATTCATTAACGCATTATCAGTCCAATGCATGACCATCGACGCATGACTATCAACGCATATCTTAGGAACATGCATCGCATACCGCATCCATGTGATTTTGGTTGTCGAGTAAAATTGACTTCTAATTTTCCGCCATCACCCACCACTCCTGGGTTTTCACCCTAAGAATACCCATTGTGGGTTTTCACCATTGTGGTCGTGTTCGAACTTGTTCGAGGTTTTTCTTGGAGAAAGTCTTCAAGTGGTTTGTATGTTGTTCGAGGGAATTCTTGAAGAAAGATCTTCAAAAGTGAGGTTTCTAAAACCCTTTCATTAGCATGTTATAATTTATAAATAAATGCATATCTTGTTTCTTGTTTACTGTAAAATTTATATTCAATGAAAAATGGATTTGGGTCGATCTTGCTTCCGCTCAAGGTCTCTTCTCTAAGAGTTCCTTCAGGTGCAACTTCCACCTACTTGGCTCACCTGGAAGTTCTTTAACCATCAACATAACTCCCATCACACACCTTGCATAACTGCCAAGTCAATGCCCGTGTGCAAACTTGTGGAACCGCTAACATCATATCCTCTATCATGGTAAAGCGAACATACCACAAGGATGAATTTCGTCTTCTTCAGAGGAAGTCATAGTCTCCCCTGACAAGAAAGACACCATCAGCATCCAATCAAGAGTCTTTTGATAAACCTGCTCTATTTTTCATGTGCCCAGACTATCCGTATGCCCAACGGCTTAACTTCTGCTCGAAGACTCTCCTTTTTAATCCTCTGCTAGAACCACTCAAAAACTGCACTGGAACACCGTCATCGCTTAACATGTACTTGCGTAATCCTTATTGCATTAACACATCCTTGACTTGCACTTGCCACAAGACAAAGTTGATCATTCCACAAATTTCTCCCCATCAAACTTTATTGGACTCGTAAATCTTAAGACACATTTGTTTCACTCCTAGAAAATCGGTAAGTAGTGAACGATCCACATTATTTACAATACCACAGCCTGTTTCAAGAATTCTTTTTTGATGTGGAAGCTCAGACAAAGCTGCAACCACAGAGCATACTCATATATTTAAGAAACTAAACTTGACACTCTGATATCACTTATTGGGAAAAACCTCTCACTCCCACTTTTAACGTAGGAATAAGTAGAAAAAAATAATAGAGAAAATAAAAGAAAGTAGTAAAACTAGAAACACAAGAATTTACGTGGAAAACTCCCAACTTGGAGAAAAATCATGACCCATCAGAAAGAAATCTACTAGTGAAAATTTTTTACAATCACACAGAACAATTTTCTCTCCCAATCCTAATTACAAGAGCAGTCTCTCAAAGCTTTTATACTATTCACGCCCTTTTCCCACTCTCAAACTAGAGAATACATAAAGGGAATTTAACTAGAGTTAGCACACACAAGCTTAAAGTGTTTCTAACTAGAACAACTTGAAACTAGAGGCATAGACTCCTTTTATAGGCTTGGAACTCATCCTCATTCTTCACCGATGTAGCACAAACTATACTTCTAATATTTTGTCAAAACCCAACAATGTTGGTCTTGTGGCCCTTACCATGGGTTAGAGGTTTATGTATAAGGTTGGGCTCTCACTTGGGATATAGAAATGACTTGGCATGAATTTTTAAATTATCATGCCATGATATATATGAAAGCATGATCGAGCAAGCAATGAAGATAGATAACATCCCGATCCTCAAGGTGGAATCGTGAAGCATTAGTGGGACTCGATATGTTATTTTTATTGGCAAGGGATTTACTCAATATGGCATAGTAAACATTGTTCAAACATTGTATTGAAAGGTTAGAATTGAAATTAACCAAAATAAGTTTATTGTTCAAACCTTTTTATTGTATTGTCATGTATAGTTGGATTGGATTATATAACAAAAATTCTTAAAATGGGTTTAACACCGTTGTTCTAGTTGTTCACCTCACAAATAAACTTTCTAACAAACAAGAAAATGGTAAGGGAGAGATGGAAAATGAGAACAACAAAGAATTTGTTATTTGCCTTCAATTGTTATGAAACTCCGTGGTCTATTGCTTTCTTATCTCAACAAAACCCAAAAAAAAAAAAAAAAAAAAAAAAAAAAAAAAAAAAGGAAGAAAAAAAAAAAAAAAAAATAAGTTGTCAACCATGATTCTTCATCAAGAATTTGTTTTTTCTCTCCTCTTTTTTCTTAATTTCCCCAGCATCCAAACAACACAAGTAACTAATTAATTGATCGATAGATCAATTAATTATTCAATTGATTGATCAATAATCGCCCCACTCAAACTTTTTCCCTCCAAATCTCATGCCCATAATCGTCATCTTTGGCTTTTTCTTGACAATTTTTGTATTCATCTCCTTCTTCGGCTTATGCCTCTACATTTGTTTTCAATGCTACAACGAGAGGTTCCCAGAGGGCGAGCAACGTGCCAATGAGAATGGAGAAACGACGGCGACGACAACAGCAGCGACAACAACGGTGGATCCTGAGGAGCGAAATCATCAAACTCAAATGGCTATGGAGAAATTGACGAAACCATCGGAAGAGTATGATTACGAGGAGAATGGTGAATCTCCATCAGCATTGAGTGAATGTGCGATATGTTTGGAGGAGTTTGGAGAAAGGGTTTCGTGTCGAGTTTTTCCTAATTGCAAGCATATGTTCCATACACATTGCATTATGAATTGGTTAGGGATTAATCAAACTTGTCCAATATGTCGGACACAGTTGTAGTCCTCAACCGTCAATTCGAGCATAGCTAATTGGTTAAGACGTACATTTGATTCAAACGTCAAAAATTTGTAGGGCCACAATTGATGTTATTCTCTTCCAAGGCAATGTGTGGATAGTTTTGTTTTTCGATTGACTCGCAGATTGAGGTTGTGTAATAATATTGAATTTAGTGTGCTCTGAATAGCTTTTAAAAATATATTTTTTTAAATAAAATGAATTTTATCTTTAGAAATACTAATAGTTTGAAATCATGGCAGCTTAGGTTTCATTCATTAGCACCTCAAATTCCTAAAGGACTACAATAGAAAAAAAATCAGAAACTAGTAGCAAAGAAAGCCATTCTGGAATAGGGAGTGATTAGGTAAAGCTTTGGTTGCACCTAATACATGCTCTACTCTCTTTAATACATACGAATTTTTTTTTAAAAAAAAAAATCCTTTGTTTAAAAAATACAAAATGTCACGTCGCAATAGGGATCTGAGGGTTCAGTTTGGTCCAATTTTGGATAAAATCAAGAACTGAACGAAGTGCTCGATTTATATATAGGAACTAGCGAAAAATAGCTTGCCTCGTTTCGGTTTTTGAACCAAATCAACCTGATTCAATTTAGTTTAGTTCAGTTTAGTTAAAACCGATCTTTTTTCCTTTCCCCCTTTCTGACTGCCTAAAGAAACCTTTCATCTCTCTTCAACGAGATATCATTTGAAAAAAAAAAAAATCCCACCAAAAAACTCATCAGACGTTATCCTTTGACTGGTGGTAGCGAGATGACTCTCATGAAGCTTCGTGATTGGGAGGCTTCTGTATGATCAGTATGACAACCCTAGAGGGGTTGAATAGGGTTATTTAAACAAATGAAAGCATTTTCTCTATGTGGGCTCAACAAATAATTTAAACAATAAATTCATACAAATAAATTAAACCCAAAATATCCCAGAAGTTAATAATATGCTTTAAAGCACTCAATTTGATTCTAATAACATGATTGGTAATGAATATATAAAGTTAAGAGCTACCCATCAAAATAATTTCAATTAAGTCTTCATGCAAATAAATAATAATTAATAATTATATTGCAATATTAAACAGGAGAGAAATCAGAGGAAATTGACACTGTGAATTTTATAGTTGCTCGGCACATCGGCCTACATCCACTTCCCTATTGAACTTGATCTTTCCAATGACTTAGAGTCGAACCGCTAACAACGATAGTTGCTTTAACGGACGCAAAAGAACAAACACGATCTTTTCCACGGTTGAGGATCAAACCGTTACAAAACCCTTGTTATGGGTTCAAGAGTAATCATTTTCAATAGATTTAGAAAATGAAGAATAAGAAACTCTCTAAAAGAGTGGATTTACAAATTATAGCATAAACAAATAATCCTCACAATGCATAAATCTCTCTCAAGAATAAGATGAAAAGAGAACAAAAATTTAAATTTGGATTGTTGATCTTTGTAAAATTCAAATCGGAAGGTTGAGATTAAAAGTAAAAAAAAAAAACAATTATAAAAGTTTTGTTTTTAAGCCCAACAGTCAGTGCAGGATTTTTTTTTTTTTTTTTCTTTTCATTATTTTTAATTCAAATGACCAACGGTCATGTATAAAAGGTTTTGTTTTCAAAAAATTAAATTCCTTTTTCCTTTTCTGTTCAAGTAAAAGAGAAGTTTAATTTATATATATATAACTAATTTTGTTTTTAATTTCTTTTTCTTTTTAAATCTAACCAAAAACCAAAATTCTTTTCTTTTTAAGCACAAATTAAAACCCACCAAATTTCACACTTTAAAGGCTCCAAAGGTTAGCTTCTAATTTGGTCCATGTTAGAGTTGACATTCAACATGCAAAATTAACCAAGAATTTAAGCACTCTAAGTACATCAATTTTAGTATTAAATTAGCATGCATGTTCATAGTTTTTCAAGATAATAGGGTTTAGTATACAACCTTTGTAGAAATCCCAAATTGATCCAATCTATTCATGAAATCTACTCACAAATTTGTTGTAGACTACCACAAAGTCTTGTCTACTATCTTCTTGGTCTTAGATTGGACGGTGAAATTCAAATTGAGTAGGAATTTTGAGGTGAATTTTGGATTTGGAGACTATTTTTTGAGAAAAATTCAAAGAACTCAAATTTCTGTTTTTCTTTTCAAGTTTCAAAGCTGCATTAAGAATTAATCATATTAATTCTTTCTTTTTTATAGAACAATTACATGCCAGAGAATTTAACCACCAATTGACACTCAAAAAAGCACTAATCGAACTTGATTAGGTGTAATGTGAAAATGGAAAATGTGGGAAAACCCCATTTTCCATTTGTTAATCAATTAATTAATTAAAATTTTCTCATTTTAATTTTCACAGAAAAAAGTTAAATTAAAAAGAAAATTAATTTTAATTTTTTTTCAAAATTAAAATTTTTACATAAATAATTAAATAATTTTATTAATTAATTAAAATTAATTTAATATCTAATATTAAATTAATAAAACACCTAATCACAATATGAATCAATATTCATATTTATATAATATTTAAATCATATTTAAATATTTTTAATTCTCCATCTTTGTTTAATTAAAAAAATTAAACATCTAATTATATCGTATATAATTATCCAATTCTTAATCCGAATTTGAATATTTCAAATTCTCTTAACACGCTATACTAAGTTCTAATCCATTTACGAGCTAGTAGAGAGACCTAATGGACCTACATATCATAAGCTCTAATGATCTGAGATTAATTGGCTAAACTTTTTTAATCCAAATTAATCAATATTCGTTAACTGTCGGGACACTCCACTAAAACTCAGTAGTTGTACTCTCCTCACTGTATATATATTTCTGTCCACTTAATTTAACTATAATCAGTAAGTTGATCCTTCACAAGTTGTTCGGACAAAATTATCATTTTACCTCTGTATAATACATCTTACATCTTAAGTCTTCAATAATCCACTAATGAACAATTGGTTTATGGTCCTACCATTAAACCGAGTCCCTCTCAATCATAGAAAAGGCGGGGCCCCTTGTTCAAGACTAGGAATTAGTACTTAAGGAAACAACCTATTTACTATCCGCCGAAGTCGAAAATGAGTGAATTCCATCTTGCAGGACTATGTCCCCAACTATCTATCTGGATTTACCCCTAAAATGGGAGGCTTGTTGAGCGGCAAAGATGAGTCATTCTCACCTATGCAGATCAAAGATTAATCCCAAATAAATAGAGTTCACAACTAGCTCAGGATTGAGATCGAGTTACCTTAGGTCATCAGTTTGAAATGTTCAATTTTAATAGTAAACAACGTTATAAAGAAAAATGAATATTTCATGGTCCGACCTTATACAAACATCTTTTGTATAGGATGCCTCCACTCGCATGTCTCCACATGAACGACTTTGGGATCACCTCGTTTGTATCAATATACAAAGCAGACCGCATCTATAGTGACCCCAAGATAAGGCGGAAGTAAATTGTAAAGCCCGAATCCTAATTTTCCTACTTAATTGTGTTAATTAGTATGATAATTAAGATTAAGAATGAGTTAATATTATATTTGTAGGGAAGAAGTTTGAGAAAGATTAAAGAAGGAACAAATATTCTAAGTGATGAGAATGAAGCTCACGGGTGCTAAGTAAAGGTGAAGATAAGTTAAGGAGAGAAAATTTAGCTAAGTATGAAAGCCTTGCGTTGAAGGTCTTGTTGAGGTATGCGGCAGCCTAAGCATCTTGAGGTTAATTGAGTGCTAAAGGGGTGAAGAAAGGTGATGGTTATATGGCTAAATGTGGCCAAGGGTGAAACCATGCGTTAGAAGCATGGGCAATGTGCTAGCCAAACCCTATGTTGAAGTTAGAAGGACATGGTCGTGGACGCATGTGGCAAGAGGCAAGATGGCCTTAGGCGTTATGGCTGTGGTGCGAGAAAGCCATGCAGTGGTCTTAGACAAGGCGTTGAGTGCACAAGGTGTTGAAGCATGCATCCAAGTGAAGTTGCATTGGATAGGGGAAGATCACAGCTTAATCACCGTCTTAAGTGGGCCAGCTATCAAGATTATGAGAGTTAAATCCACTTAGTGGGCTAGCTGGCACTTTGTTCTTAAGCTAAAGCATGCATATTTTGGTATAAAAAGAAGCCCTCAGTTCAAAAGCTCGGTTTGAGCACTTTACTCATGCAAAAGAGGTGATTCTAGAGCCATTTGAACGATTGATGAGTGTAGTTAGAGCCACTGGCTTCCGGAAGAAATCTTCTAAGGAATCGAATTCAAATTCGAAGATTTTATCAAGAAGGTCCAATTCTTGAATGAATCGGGGAGAGAGGTGAAGATTGAAGAATTTTGGCCAGACCGTGAAGAATTTTGAAGCTCAAATTTGAATGTAAGAAATTTAAGACATTTCTATAGAAGTTTGTAGAAGGGAATTTCCCAAAATAATGTTTGGAAAAATAAGTAATTTAAGCTTAAAGTTGAATTTAGATTCTTACGATGAACAAGCAGGCAACTGCTTAGGATGAGTAAGCAAGTAGCTTGAAATGCCAGGTAGAGGTGCTGATAAACATGCGTATGAGGACAAGGTTTGGTGCAGATGTTGCGCCAAGCATGCGCGTAAGGGTTGCATTGAGGGGCACAAGGTGTTGTGGTGTGAGAAGAGACACGTATAGTTATGCTAGGCAGTGAACGTTGATGCATTGATGAGGTGCGCGGCATATGGGCATGAGCGTGGTTAGCACAAGAAGTGAGCGCTTGAGCGCATAGCCTAGCAACTTGATCCAAGGTATTTTACTAAGTGTTGTATGCATTGGTGAGTGATGCGTTGGTGGGCATGAGTTGGTTGATGTTCTAGGTTTAATGTTATGCTTGTTCACATGAATTGATCTCACAAGGAGACTAACAACATTGACCAAATATGTTTATCATTTCCACAGGTTTAATGCCAATAGGGAAGACTTATCAACCCTAAGAAGGATGCCCAAAGCTATGAGTGATAAAACTAAGTGTTTACCAAATGCTTTAGTAAACGTATGATTTATTTAAAAGACTAGTTTCATACTTGCTTTCATTTTAAGTGTGAATATGATATTTTCTAAGCTAACTAGTTTTCTAAGATATTTCTTAACGTATGCTTAGCTTAAAGTTCCATGAAAGCATGGTTTAAGTATTTCTATTCTTTATGTTTACAAAGCATGCGTTAGTAGTTTCATGATTATATGATAAAGATGTTCAAGCATATGATGCGACTTATACTTTCAAATATGCTTAATTCAGTAAGTAAGTTTTAATAATGATTATGATAAACCCAATTCTGAAAGACTAGAGAAGGTATCTGGGCTATAGTACCTAAGGTATAATGGTACTTAGTTATTACCACACACACGTAGGTAGAGTTGAAGTTGGCTATGTTGAGATTACTCCACACTAATTAAGGATAGAGGTTGAGGAATTGAGCAAAAGGGTTCTCTCTCAACAAGGTTAAAGAGGATTTATGACTTCAGAGATTTCATGTATTAAAAGTTTAACGTATGAGTTTGCTTGGTAGTTTCAGATTTATGCATGATGATTAAGTTTTATTAGTGACTCATTGGATTAGTAGCTCATTCTTTTCAAATATTTTCCTTTTCCCTAGGTAGTGGTCATCTCCCTAAAAGTTAGTTGCCCTGTTGCTCTGCCACTCAAGGACTCAAGATTAAGGTGGCGTTCTAAGTGTCTACTTTTTTTATGTCTATACATATGTGTTGTTCATGCTAGGGACTAGTGAAGAATGTTAGGACCCACTGAACTCTATACGATCGTGTAGCAAAAGCTACAAGATCGTTTAGCAAAAGCTATACGGTCATGTAGCCAGCTGCATGATCTTGTAGAATTGCTTCATTTTCTTATTTTCTTCTTTGAAGCTCCTTGTGAATAGCATGAGCGACTCAAACAATGAATTATAGACTCTATAGCATATATTATGCCCAAAACAGGGGTCTTTACAACCAAATTTGCAAACGAAATTAAGCCTTAAAACTAAGTATTCTATCCCAAACATCTATCAACAAAACCACATTCAAAATCATTTATCACATGAACTTTAAACGGAATGTAGAAAGAGTAAAAACCCACCATCACTCTAAAATCGATTCAACAAAAGAATGGAATTTGGGATCAGTAAACCAGCAACCTAGCTCTGATACCAATTGATGGATCCAAAATTGAAGGGAACCGTGGACGAAAGAAAGATCGTCCCAAATCCATTTTTCATTGAATGTAAATTTTACAGTAAATAAAGAGCTAGATATGCATTTATATAAATTACATCATGCTATTAAATAGGTTTTAGAAACCTTACATTTGAAGACTTTTCTTCAAGAATCCCTCAAACAACACACGACGTCTTGAAGACTCTCTTCAAAAAAAACTTCAATCAAGAACACGAACATTACCACAAAGGCTTCCTTGGTATTCTCAGGTAGAGAACCCAGGAGTGGTGGGCTTTGGCTATTTTGGAATGAGGAAAATTTTGAGTAGAGAGAAGGAAGTTTGGAGATCATTCATCAACAATAATAAAATTCACAAAACTCTTCTGTCTTTCTCCATTGTCAAAATCGATGAACAGATTTTGGAAGAAGGAGACTCTCTCCTGTCTTTTAAAAAACCAAAAAACCACAACCACCCACTTACGTGGGTGGAGAGAAAAGAGGGGGAGGGAGTTGTAACTCTCTCCCTCATTTTTATTTAAAATAAAATAAAAATGATATTTAATTTATATAAATATAAATATGATAACTTACTTACCATGATTATATATATGTGTGTATATATATATATATTATAATTATATGTTATATAAAATATAACATATAAATTTAATATGTATCACATACAATATATACCTATAGTTTATTTTCTCTATTATACTGTATATTTAATATAAATCACATATATATTAAATTTAACAACTATGAATCTAATTCATATTAATAATATTTGAATCTCATTCAAATATTTACTTTCTCCCAATTAATCTATAATGTATCAAATACATTATAATAATTATATCACATATAATTTTTTTTAAAAAAAAACTTAATTATATCATATATAATTAAATCTCTCTACTAATTTGAACAATTCAAATTAATCCAAAAACTGATTCTCAATTAATCCTATTGAGCTACCAAGGAGACCTCATGGATCTGTAGCTTGAAGCTCCAATAGTATATGAATAATTTAATTAATTAAACTCTTTAATTAAATTATTCACCATCCGTTAACTATCGGACACTCCACTAAAGACCGATAGCTGCACTCTTCGCACTACAGATATATTTCTATGTCTATTAGATATAACTAATCAACAGTACGATGACCCTTCATAAATTGCTCGTAAGTACAGCTAGGCCAAACCGTTTTGCCCCTATAGTTACATCTAACTTCTTAAGTAACACTGATCCCTCTAATGAACAACAGATCATAGTCCAACTATGACAAAACCCCTCTCGAGCCTGGAGAGGCTGTGGCACCACATTGTTCAAGCTTGGAATCAGCCCTTAAGAGAGCAATTTATCTACTACCCCAACCTCGAGGAAGGAGTGAATTCCTTCTTATGTATCTATGTTCCCAACTCACTAATCAGACGAATCCCCAAAATGGTAGGCTTTTTTAGTTTGCAATCTGGCCTCTCTCACCCATACAAATCAATAGACCACCCTCATATATAGAAGTTCACAACTCAATCAAGATTTAGGTCCTGTTACCTATGGTCATCATGGTGAAATGTAAGTCTCTGTTATGAACGGTGTTATATAATGAGACTAAGCATTTCGTGGTCCGGTCTTATACAAACTCCTTTGTAAAGATGATCCCCACTCACATGTCTATACATGAATAATCAGGATCAGATCATTTGTAGTACTTTACAACAATTGTAACACCTACAAAGCGGGTCATACTCGTAATGTCAACAGCATAAGGTACCCAGCCTTATCCATCTACTACAGACCATTTAAGTTATCACTTAAACATGATCCACCTGTATGTCTCTACATACATGTTTAAGTTACAAAGATAACCTTGGATGTTAGTTTATTGGTTTGTGGTTAATACTACAAAAATGTGGAATAAAATATCATATATTTTATTAAAAAGACAATGAGTTTGTTCAATACATTTACAAACTATAGGACCCTACGAAATTTAGGGTATCAACCCCAACAAAATAATATTGTCATGTCACCTTAGAAACAATGGGTACCATAGGACAAAGAAACTAAACTTGAATTTGAAGGAACTCTTTTTACAGAGAACCTTTGAGCAGAAGCGGATCGTCCAAATCCCATTTCGATTGAACGCATACATTTACAGTAAAATAAACAGATTATGCATAAAACATAAATTACAGCATGCTTTTAAATAATAAACAAGAGTTTAGAGGTTATACGTTTGAAGAACTTTTCTTCAAGTAAATCCCTCGAACTAACTCGTTCACGAATGTGTCGAACAACACGAACTCTCCTCAAACAAACAGAAACGCAACTCGAACCAAAGGAGGACACTATCACTTAGTGACCTTGGTATTCTCGGTGTGAGAATCTAGGAGTGGTGGGCTTTGGCTAATTTTAGTTAGAGGGAGTTTTTTAGGATGGAGGAGGAAGACGATCGAGGAAGAACTAATACTATCGCATAGAGTTTTATATCATGAATGCTTATCTCTTGAATAATAAAAGTCAAATTTTCATTTTATCCCATTTTTGCCATAAAACCGATTAACTTCCCACTAAGGGTGGTTAGAGAGAAAAAAGATTTAATTATCAAATAATTAATAATTATAAATAAATATGATAACCAACTTATAATATTATATTTATAACCTATAGTTTTAATAACATCATATACAATATATAAACCATTGTTCTTTTTCTCTATTTTATGGCATTTAATATAAATCATATTTATATTAAATTTAACAACTGTGAATCTTATTCATAGAAAATATATTTGAATCAGATTCAAATATTTGTTCCTCCAATCAAACTATAATGTATCAAATACATTATGTCAATTATATTAATTAATTTAATTATATCATATATAAATAAATTCCCTCTTATTAATTTGAACCTTTCAAATTAACCCAAAAACTTATTCTCAACTAAATCCATTGAGCTACCAAGAGGACCTTATGGACCTGTAGCTTGAAGTTCCAATGGTATGTGAATAACTTATTAAACTCTTTAACCACAATATCCACCATCCGTTAACTGTTGAGCACTCCACTAAAGACCGACAGTTGCACTCCTCCCACTACAGATATATTTCTGTGTCCATTGGATGTAACAAATCAACAGTACGACGACCCTTCACAAATTGCTCGTATGTACAGCTTGGCTAAAATATTGTTTTGCCCCTATCGTTACATCTAACTCCTTAAGTACCACCGATCCCTCTAATAAACAATAGATCATAGTCTCACTATGACTAAACCCCTCTTTGGCCAAGAGAGGGTGTGGCGCCACTGTTTGGAATGTCCTAAAACTCATAGTTTGTATTAAACATTCTATTTATCAATAAAATATTATTGAGTAATTTATTCAATAAAATTGTTGATTTTGCATTCTATTATGAAAATCCAATAAACATATCCATGGCTATAGTGTGAATACTTTAACTTTATGTGGTAACATAAATGGGATCAAATTAATATTATATAGCCTAAATAGTCTAATAAGTATATGGATGAAATTGGGTATCTCATCCTGGTAACATTATTGGATGCGGCCCATTTTGTAGGTAATACAAATGATGTGATCCACAGATTGTAGGAGTGTATCAGCAACAGCGGAAGCAACAAAGATCATTTAAGCACTCTAATTCATTAATTTTGATAAAATATAAAGCATGCTCTTACAGAAACAAGTGAGTTTCATGACATACCTTTGTAGAACTTCTTCAATGCTCGATCTCCGATTGCAATCTTCTCCAAATCTCGTTGTAGACCACCTCAAGATCTTCCACACTATTCTCTTGGTGCTCTAGATTGAGTTGCGGGACTCAAAACAAGCTTGAATCAAGGGATTATGGAGAATTGCTCATAACATCAATCTTGTTGAAGAACACTTTCTTTAGCATGAATTTTAAACTAAAATTCTCTTGATTGCATGCATAAAAATTCACTCCAAACTCTTCAATATATTGCAGACCATCATGCAAGGAAGAGAGTTGCATGAGTTGCAACTCATGCTTGGAGTAACCCAAGGCAATGGTGATGGATCTTGTATGAGCAAGTAGAAGATGAATAATGGAAAAACTTGCTTTTCCATTTGTGTATTATGCCAACTTTTCAATTTCCATCAAAATCAATTTTGATTTTAAAACTGAAAGTTTTATTAATTTTATAAAATTAATTTCATAAATTAATTTTTAAATAAAACTAATTAGTTTAATATCAAATATTAAATTAATTTTTACACATATCCATCTTCATATATTTAAATCATATTTAAATATAAATTCTCTTATTCCATTTAATTCTCAAATTAAACAAGTAATTATATCTCATATAATTACTAATTCCCTTAATTTTAATTTGAACGTTTCAAATTAACTTATCATGCTACTCTAGCGCTAGTCCAATTACGAGCTAGTAGGGGGACCTTGCGAACCTACAGATCATGGGCTCCAACAATCCTAAATTAATTAGCTAAACTCATTAGACCAAATTAACCCCCATTCGTTAACTAACGGGTCACTCCACTAAAGCCCATAGTAGCACTCAGATATATTATGTCCATATGATTTAACCATAATCAGCAAGTCGACCATTCACAGGTTGTTCGTAATAACGGTTGGGTCAAATATTTGTTTTACTCTCGAGATTACATGTTATTCCCCAATTTTCTACTGATCCTCTAATGAACAATTGGTTTGTGATTCAATCACTAAACCAAACTCTCTCAGCCCAGTGAGAGGGTGGGGCCCCTTGTTCAAGACCTGGATTCAGTACTTGAGAGAACAACTTTTCTCCTATCCTTAAAACGGGTAGGCGTGAACTCCGTCTTGCACCTTATGTCCCCAGCTATCTATTAGGTCTTACCCCTAAAATGGGATGCTTATTGAGCCGGCGCTATTGAGTCAACCCTAACCTATGCAAATCTAAGGATAATTTCAAATAAACAGGAGTTCATAATTAGCGCAGGATTAAGATCGAGTTATCGAGGTCATCTAAATGAAATAGTCAGTCTTATACAGTAAACAGCATTATAAAGTAAAAGTGACTTATTTCTTGGTCCGATCTTATGCAAACTCATTGCATAGGACGTCCCCACTCTTCATGTCATAACATGTACGAATTAGGATCACATCGTATGTAGCACTTTACAACTCTTTGTAACAACTATAGAGTAGGTCGCATCCAATAGTGTTATCAGAATAAGGTACCCAACCTGATTCATGTACTATAGATCATTTTGACTATTTACTCGAACTTGATCCACTCTTATGTCTCCATATAAAGTTCAAGTACTCATGTAATAGTTATGGGTCTTAGTTTATTGAATTTAGACTTTCATACAATTTATAAAATTAATAATAAGTATATTGATTATAGAAAATGTTTATCATTTTACAAACTGCGAGTTTTAGGACATAAAACCCAACACAGATCATTCATGTAGAGACATGTGAATGGAGGCATCCTATGCAATGAGTTTGCATATAGACTGGACCACGAAATAATCACTTTTCTTTATAACGACCATTTACTATTAAAACTGACTATTTCTTTTAAGTAACCTAGGATAACTCGATCTTTAATTATGAGCTAGATATGACTCCTGTTGTTCAGGATTATCCTTTGATCTGCATGAGTGAGAGTAGTCTAACAATACTGCTCAATAAGCCTTCCATTTTGGGATAAGACCGGATGAATAGCTGGGACTCAGTTCTGCAAGATGGAATTCACTCCTACCTAATTAGGGTTAGCAGATAGGTTGTTCTCTTAAATACTGATTCTAGGTCTTGAACAAATCGGGGCCCGCCTTCTATGATAGAGAAAGAACTTGATTCATAATATTATGAATCAAATGTTCATTAGAGGGTCACTAGGAACTTAAGAACAAAATGTTATTCACAGAAGGTAAAACGGTGATCTTGACCCAATGTGATTACGAATGACCTGTGAAGGATCGACTCACTGATCATGGTTATATCAAGTGGACATAATATATTACAGTACAGGGAGTTCAACTATGAGGCTTTAGTTAGAGTGGGCCCAAACGAATGGGAGTTAATTTCAGTATAATGAGTTTAGCCAAAATAATCTTGGATCATTGGAGCCCATGATTCTATAGGTTCGCGAGGTCTCCTTACTAACCCATAAATGGATTAGCTTTAGAGTAGCAGTGATAAGTTAATTTGAAACGTTCAAATTAAGGAATTAAACAGAAGTAGGAGAGATTTATATTTAAGATATGATTAAATATTGAAAGGTAATTTGTGTAAAAATTAATTTAATATTTGATATTAAATTAATTATAATTAATTGAATTATTTAAATAATTATTTATTTATTTTATTAGAAAATTAATTTATGAAAATAATTTTACAAAATTAATAATATTTTCAATTTTTAAAATCAAATTGATTTTTTAAATCATTTGGTGAAAATTGAAAATTTTGAAAAACAATACAAAATGGAAGTATGGGTTTTTCCATTAAACCTTCAATTGGCTCACACCAAACCCACTTATTTGGTTTCAATAACTCCAAGCATGAGCTGCATCTCATGCAGCTATCTTCTTTGCATGAAAGATCTGCAATAAATAAAGAAGATTGGAGTGGAATTGAGGTATGCATCTAAAGAGTTTTTACTGAAAATTTTAGGTTGAAGAAGTTGTTCTTCGAGTGGGTTGTAGCAGTGAGTTCTCCTCCAAGTTTCCTTTCATTCAAGCTGATTTTGAGTCCCACAACTCATTCTAAAGCTCTAAGAGAATAGTGGGGAAGATCTTGAGGTGGTTCACAGCAAGTTCCAGAGAAGATTACAGTTGAGAATCAAGATTTCAAGGAGTTCTACAAAGGTATGGCTTCAAACCCTCTTTTCATTGATGAGCATGCTTTAGTTACTGCCAAAATTAATGAATTAGAGTGCTTATTGATCTTGTTGCTTCCACTGCATGCTGATATACTCTTATAGCCACATTGGTTAAGACCCAGAATCAGCTCTTAAAGGAGCAAAATATCTACTTACCCATGCTTTGGGAATGAGTGAATTCTATCTTGTGTAGCTAAGTTCCCAGCTCTCCAATCAGATGAATCATGGTAGGCTTGTTGAGTCGACGATCTGGCCTTTCTCACCCATACAAACTAAAGGACCACCCTCATATGTAGGAGTTCACAACTCACTTAGGATTAAGGTCATGTTAACTATGATCATCTTAGTGAAATGAAAGTCTCTATGATGAACAGCGTTATATAACGAGACTAAACATTTCGTGGTCCAGTCTTATACAAACTCTTTTGTATAGAATATCCCCGCTCGCATGTCTAATATGAATGATCAGGATCAAATCATTTATAGCACTTTACAACATTTGTAATACCTATAAAGCGGGTCATACTCGTAGTGTCACCAGGATAAGGTATCCAGCCTTATCCATATACTACATACCATTTAGATTATCAATTAAACATGATCACCTGTATGTCTCCACATACATGTTTAAGTTACAAAGATAATCTTGGATGTTAGTTTATTGGTTTGTGGTTAATGCAACTAAAATATCATATATTTCATAGACATAGTGAATAAAATATCAAATATTATAAATCACTGAAATATTTGTTCATACAAGGTTTACAAACTATAAGACCCTACGAGATTTAGAGCATCAACTAGGGAAGAATTGAAGTTTACCCTTGAAGCCAAAAAAATCTTCACGAATTCCATCGAACTGGTCACAAACACTTTGTACCAAGAACCAACAATACAAAACAGCCACCATCACTTGAGAATCTTCTATATTCTCGTGAGAATTTAGGAGTTGTGGGTTCTAAATTTTGGGAGAGGGAGGATTTTTTAGAGGAAGAAGAAAACTTTTTTCTTCTCGGCATATTCTAGGGAGAAAAAAGGCCAGATAGCCTTCTCTATGAAGCTAGAGGAAGAAGATTCAGGAAAAAAAAATAATCAATCACCACAACACACAATTGATCGGACAGAATTAGGGGAGAGAATTATAACTCCCTCATTTCTTAAATTCAAAAAGTTTATATATATATATATGTATGTAAGTATGTATGCATGTATGATAACCAACTTATCATATAATATATATTAAACTACATGTTACATCAAATATAACATATAACCTATAGTTTTATATTGTATCAAATACAATATAATCTATAGTTTAAATTCTCTTAATTAATCATAACATTTAATATAAATCACATTTATACTAAATTTAATTATATGAGTCTCATCCATATAATTGATATTTGAATCATATTAAGAAATCTAATTCATCTCAAAATAAAATTTGCATTATAATGTATCAACATAATATTATATTATTAATCACATATAATTAATTCCCTCGAATTAATTTGAACAATTCAAATTAATCCAAAATTAATTCTCAATAATCTTTGTTGAGCTACAGAGGGGATCTTATGAAACCTATAGATTGAAGCTTCAATGGTACTACTGGATAATTAATTAAAGTCCTTTAATTAAATTCCTACCTAAACATTCATTAGTATCGGTCACTCCACTAAAGACCGATAACTGCACTAACTTCGTACTACAGATAATATTATATGTATCCATTTGGATATAACCAGTCAACAATGAGATGACGCCTCATCAAATTGCTCGTAAGTATAATTAAGCCAAAATTACCATTTTGCCCCTATAGTTACATCTAACTTCTTAAGTACCACTGATCCCTCTAATGAACCATAAGTCAATAGTCCAACTATGACCAAATCCCCTCAAGCTAAAGAGGGTGTGGCATATTATTCAAGCCCCAGAATCAGCTCTTAGGAAGCAATTTATCTAAGTTACCCCGACATCAGAAAAGAAGTGAATTCCATCTGTTGTAGTTGTGTTCACCAACTCCCAATCAGACGAATTCCCAAGATGGTAGGCTTATTGAGTCGGCGATCTGACCTATCTCTCACCCAATGCAAATCAAATAACCGGTGTACTAGACAGGAGTTCAAACTCACTTAGGATTCAAGTCATGTCACATTTGGGTCATCCTGGTGAAATGTAGGTCTTTACTATTAATGACGTTATATAATGAGACTATTCATTTCATGACAAGTCTTATACAAACTCTTTGTATAGGATACCTCCAGTCACATGTCCTCTAACATGAATGAATCGGGATCAAAATCATTTGTAACACTTTACAACACTTGTAACATCTACAAAGTGGGTCGTATTCGTAGTGTCACCAGGATAAGGTATCCAACCTTATTCATCTACTACAGGCCGTTTAGGTTATCATTTGAACATGATCCACTTGTATATCTCTATATACATGTTTAAATTAGATAAAATAACCTAGGATCTTTGTTTATTGGATTGAGTGTATGCTCATAAAATAACAATTATTAACAATTTGTTTATACAATGTTTACAAACTACAATAATTCAAGAGAGATTTAGGACATCAATTCCAACAATTCGAGCTCCGGCAACCACATTCGATGACCAACTCCGACAACCACTTTGTACAAAGAAACTTCGGTGACATACTCTGACTTTCACATTTGCACGACAAACTCCGACAAAGAACTTCGGACTCTGCTAACCACCTCCGACGACAACTCTAGCGACTAACTCCAACAACTATCTTCGCATAAGTAACTCTAGCAATATACTTCAACTGCCATCTTCGCGTGGCCAGCTCCAACAACTACCTCTGATGACAACTTCGATGAAGACCACCTTAGATGATCAACTCAAGAGACAACCACATTCGACAATCAACACTGACATTCACTCAAGGGACCAATTCCAGCGAATGCCACCTTTAATGAGATCCTCAATTACAATCCTATTTTTTGTGAACATGTAAATAAACTCCTAATGACAACTTTTTTTTTTTTTGGTGAACATATAAATAGACCCTATTTTTGTACATGTACAACTCATATGTTCTACCACCGTTAAAGTATATTGTAGGGTTGTTGGTTATATAAATAATAAAATTTTGTCTACATTAAATGCAATATTTGTATGTAGAAGGATGGTTACTAAAAAAAACTATACAATCCTTTTGTAACTTTCTTGTTTTTCACTTTCAGACTTTCATTTTTTTAAATTCATATAAGAGTGGTTACTAAGAGAAAGATGGTGCTAAAAGAGATACTTTTCTTTCCTTTCTTTTATAATAAATTAAAAGTTGCATTGATATAGTTTCGTACATCTTATTTTCAATTACGTCTCTAATTTGCCTAGTGTTTTGATATAATTCATTCTAGATTTTTTAAAGTTATAATAATCTTAATCAATCATTACTATTAATTTTACTTAATTATTAAATATAAATATTTAGTTAGACTTAAATTTCAACTAATACGTTTATAATTGATATGTGAGATTATCTAAACTATTTAATATAACATTTTATTATTAATTATTAATATTCGAATTAATTATTTTTATCAATTAAAAAATAATTTAAATGATGTCATATAAAAATATTCATTGATATTGTACGTGATTAAATAATTAATCAATACAATAATATATTAAATAATTAAATTTAATTATGACTACGTTACTTATTATCTTACATTCGATTAAATAATTATTTAATTTTAGTTTTTATATGCAAAATTGGTAAATCAAACATATTCATTTAACTTCCAAACCATAGTTATTTTGCAAATTCAAACACAAACATTAATTATCTCACACATATAATATCTAAATATTTAATATATACCCATGAAACAATATTTGCGATCTAAACATTCCTTTAATGTTTCAGAATCAAATGTCTAAGAATTTATTTGAGGAGTTTTGAAGTCTGAGAATCATAAATATTTATGTTTGGAGTATAAAGTATGGATGCATGGATTTATTAATACCGAAAATTTTATTTCAAGTGCCCAAACATGAGCTTTACATCAAGAGCCAAGCCCCTTAATTCCAAAACTACGGGTCGAACACCTCCATAAGTCATGAAGGGGCGAAAACAAAAACAAAAAGTTGATGGAAGGTAGGATTCTCAATGGTTATGCCAAATAATTTCACATTGATTTTTTTTCATATCTGTAAGTAGATGAGCTAGTTAATATGTACCTTAACTATTTTCACGAGACAAATGCTTGATGATATACTTTAGTTGGTTGTCAAATAAATTAATAGGGTATTAAAATTTAAGCAAGTTACCACCATGACTAAACTCATTCCTTCTAAACTCATTATTATTTTAATGGTAATTGCAATGAATAGCATTTTTAGAGCTAATAATTAAGACCACGTTTACCAAATCGAAATAGAAATTGGTACTCGAAATGAGTTTGATTGATGGATGAATCGTAATAAACCTGGATTCCAAACACATTTGCATTGTTTTTTTTATTGTGTTTACCTAGAATTATGAATTTGTTACATTTTGTTGTTATCGTTCCTGTTTGACCATAATGTAACGGTAACGGTAAAGGTAACAATAAATATGGCAAATTCATGATTTTCTTACTGTTAACGATAACGATAACAATAACGATAAAAGTAGTGAATCCCACATAATTTTCAACTGCAATCAGATTGAACATCTTTTATTCCTCAATTAGATTACACGATTTGATTACAAAAAAAATCTCTATATCTCATTACTATTACAGAAGGTAGGTAAACAACAACAAAAGTAATCAACGGAAGCCCACTTTTTACATTGTCATTGATGGATTACTTTTCAACCAATGTAAACCTGGCTTAAATGTATAACAAAATTTGTAAAGAATAGCAAATATAGCAAAATCTATTTGTGATAGACTCACCGATAAATTCCTGAGAACTAGATATAAATTTTGTTATATTTACAATTTTTTTTCATTGTGCTATATATATTAACATTTTGAATCTAATTATTATTTTCGCAACCGTCCTTTATTTTAAGGGCAAGAGCCAATCTATACTGATTCAATGAGTTGACATGATAATCATTGAGAATGATTTGAGACTCTCTTTTTTGCCAATTATTGACAATCACCTAAAACTTTATATTTTACTTGTAATAGGGCTTTACATATAAAGATATGGTCCACCATTACTTTATAATTTAGTCTCTCTTTCAATCTATCAAACATTGTGAGAATAGGCAAAATTTGTTCATACTATTTACGTGTGTACAAAATAGTAAACATTGTATCTTTAGAAACCACAAAATAATCTTGTATTTATGATTTAATAAAGTTCTCATAAATATCATTAATCTAGGGATTATTTATGGATTTGAAATATCAGAGGCTTTTTATTTATAAATCAAGCAATAGAAATGTCATAACCACTAAGGATTTAGTCTAACTCGAAAGTATTTAGAAATGGAATATGACATACTGGCCACTCATAAAATGTAATTATTTGATCTAAATTAACTCTAAAGTATTTAAAAATGGTATATGACAAACTGCCCACTGATAAGATCATAATTTAAATAAATCACACAAGGTGCATGCATTGACAAATCCCCTGGAATATTACTTCTAAAAAATTGTCAAAAAAAAATCCAATGCAAGCTTTCAATATTAATTTTGTAAAGATAGATATTTTAGACACTATAGATATTTGAAGCACTGAATTGAGTTATGAAATATAAATATGAAATATAGAGATAATACGTTGAAGTTAGGAAATCTATACTCGTAGAGTTATAAGAAGAGTTTTTCGATAAACGTGTAAAATAGAAAAAAAGAGTGAAAATGAAGTTTAAAATGTATAAACTTCAATTAAAGTTGAGTAGTTAACTAAACACCCCTATATACATACTCTTACCCCTAAACTTTCTCAATTGAAGCAAAAAATTATGATAGTCCATTGAGATAGGGTAGACTACAGGTGAATATTTGCGACAGAATCCTAATTTTAGGATGACCTTTTTTAATCCAATCCATATAATGTCGAGGTTAATCTTTGTAATAGAATGAGGATTGGAAAAAAGGTGAGTACCTTCAATTAAATAGTTATAAAGATCCAATATGAAAGGTCTATACATTAAAATCAATCATCAATCGTGTTAGAGACAATGGACCATCCCATATCACAAATCCATAATATCTGAGCTCGACAATCCTCAAGTTGGACACGATTCATGAACTAAGGCATGCCTAATCCGAGCACCAGTGATGTGGCTCGGATGTCATGAAACTAACATGTGGGTCTGTGACACGTGACAAAATGACTATGGTCAATGAATGTCAGAATGATTTTCTTTACTCCAATCTACACGGATATAATTCTCTCCAAACTTTAGTATATAGTGATGATTAGGAAGGGAAGAGAGAGTATCCAAAGGTGACTGTCACAAAGCATTTATACACACAAGGATTCAAACAGAGAATAATTCACAATTACATAGAGACCCTTGACCCAACACAAAGTAAAGAACAATTTCATCTTAGAAAATTGTTAACTTGGATTTTACCATTATATAATTAGGCGTGAGAAAGTGCTCAACTGCAACAACTGCTCTTTTGCTCAATTGGCTGCCCCTTAATCTGCACATTCCCTGATGACTTGGACGAAGTTGGCTGGCTCCCCATTCTAAAATACATTTTGAAATGTCAGAAACTACACATAGCGAGACAGAAATTCAACATTAAGCCAATAAACTTTTCAACAATATTGAAGGAGTAAAAGCCAAGAAACCATGCCGCAATATTATAATTATAAGAGGGCCAGGGGGAAAGGTAACGGGTAGAATGGTCATTACTTTTTCTTTATTTCAGCAGCCATAGTTAAGAAAGCTTGCTCTACATTGATCGAGTCTTTGGCACTCGTCTCTAGAAAAGGGATTCCGAGCTCGTGCGCAAATGCCTGCAATCCATCCATGAAGAGGAAAATTCAATCAATCAAGTATTAAGTTAACTTATCTTCTATATTCTCAAGGGCAGGCCAAGCAGCAGGTGGAAGAGGGAGGTCGTGAGAGAAAGGGACAAGACTAAAACTAATGATACTTGAAGAGTATATTAGAACTTGAAGTGCAAAAATAGAAGTATACTCAATTTACATTGAAGGTCATTGAAAATAATAGGAACATCCGACCAAACGTGGCTGAAAGAACTTGGCTAAAAGTTTGTAGTCCTTTAAAATCAAATGTTGAGTATACATAAAAAAATAAATTGTGGTGCCAAAACACTGACATATTAACAGGCCGGTCCTACCAAAAACCTAAAGTGGAAGCAAACGAAATGAAAAGTTGAAGTATAAGAATTATGGCACAGCTAAAATAAAAATTATACCTTTGCCGTCTGTGTGTCAACCACCTTGTTCTCAACTAAATCACACTTATTTCCTACTAAAAGCTTGCATACACTATCATTAGCATATCTATCAATCTCATTCAGCCATTGCTTGACGTTGTTAAAGCTCTCCATCTCAGTGACATCATAAACAATCTGTTGCAATTCAAACAAAATATTGTAATGATGACATGTTTCTTTGATGTAAAAGTCAACTAATGAACCTGATAAAAAAAGAAAAAAAAAAATCCCCAAATCACTTTCTAGGTGAGCTATTTTAAGAGATCAGAATGCGTCCTCCCAATTTATCGTAGATATCGGTTCAAGGGCTTTTTCCACAACACAACTAATACAGACTGATATTGACTTAAGGGCTTATACCGCTAATAATAGTATGACATTCACACAAATTTCCCATTCAAGATCCAGAAAACTACAAATTCTAATAAAAAATACAGGCTAAGAACAAGATGAGAGAGATCTCGTAAGTTCACCATACAAATATATTGATCCCCGAACTTAATAGAGAAGATTCTTACAATTATTCCATGTGCACCTCTGTAATAGCTGCTTGTTATAGTCCTGAATCTCTCTTGACCAGCAGTGTCCCACTAAAAAGAATAAAACAATAGAATCAGTCCAGTCTTCTGCACGTCAAATTAGGTTTTGGAAAGTCCTTGAAATGAAAAGGAAAACAGCTTTCACAGAAAAAGGGAAGATAGAAGAAGTGGATTAGACAGTCAGCAGGAATTGTAAAGGTTACTGCACATTCACTTTCATGTCTCCAACGATTTGCATAGCAACATTATCCACCATTTCCTGTTCGTCTATTAATAATTACAACAGCTTTTATGTCAGATAGACTTGCATAGAAGACGGAATCTGGCATGTAAAATATGATTGAAACTAAAAAAGTAGCAACACCACAACCTATTACAGTAAAGCAACTGATTAGTATCAAAATGACGGATGTTGTCTGAAATTTTAATTTCATATTAACAGAGAAACTGAAAGAAATTAAATTAAACAGAAACCACTCCATATTTTAGCCTTTCTGATGCAAAGAGGCTTACTTTTAGCCAGAGCAAAAGAAAGTAACAGCAGGTTACAAGATCATCATACATACATATACACACACACATATATACAGGAGCACGCAACAGAATTGAATAGATGAAAAGCTAGACTTCAGTCCGTACCCAAAACCAGGACAAAAAAAAAAAAAGAACAGATTATTTCCCAGATGTATAAGCTCTCACGAGGCCATAAAATGTTTAATCACGCAGCAAAGATAAATGCCCACTATGAATAAGAAATAAAATTTACAAAAACAAGAAACTATGCAAACCCACTCACAATCTGGAGCTTAATGGTCTTTCCATCCAGTTCCACAGTTCTAGATTTCTTGAAAAAAAAATAATGAAAGATTAGCCATAAGGAAGTATCACCAAGTAATGAGCCTTAAACTCTATATGCAATTAAAAAATGGCAAGGTTTGGATCCCACGAAATAACTCCAATTGTACCTTATATTAGTCTACCACATAGGATACATCCTGAAAAAAAAAGGAAAAAAAAAACAAGCATTAAGCTTTTCGCTGTACTGATGAAGATAACCTCTGAAAAAAACAACGAGATAAAAGCCCCTAAATCATCACCCATTTCCAAAATCGATAGCTAACAGTATGAAAATTAAAAAAAAGGAAAAAACGGACGAAATCAAGAGTTGCAATGACTCACTCGCAAATCTTAGAGAAGCACGATTTCCAACGGAAGAGTTCGCCGATTGTAGCAGAGTTTGAAACAATAATCACTGAAAGGGAGGGAAAAAGCATAAACAACAAATAAACATCTGAGGAGTTCAATTGAGAGAAAAAAAAATGAAGAACTGATTTGAATATTTAACATACATTCGTTGCCATGGCTGAATCGAAATATGGAAAATCGTCCTCTGATTTTCTCTTGAGAGTTCTTCGGAGCAAAGCGATAAGGAGAGGAAAGTGGCAGTGAAAGTAAGAGAGACCCGTTTTGATGATTTATCTTATTTATTTATTTTAAATAAAAGTTCTTAAATGATTAATTAAAGTTTTCATCTTCTTCTTTTTCTCTCTTTCCCTCCCTTAAATCATGTTATTAGTACATGTTCACTTGCTTTTTATATGGACATAAATTACACGTTGGTATAATTAATGGTCTGTGTTTAATTAAATTTTTTGTAAATTTAAAAAAAAAATCTTAATAATTAACTTTGACTAAAAAATTTGATTCTCTTGCTCATTGTTGTAAAAAAAAAAAAAATTAAGAAAATTATTTTCAATGATAAAACTGCTGAAAATATTTACAAATATAACATTTAGATCATGATAGACCACCATCTGTGTCTATCATGATAGTAATCTATCGCGATTTGTTGCAGATAGATAATGAAATTTTGTTACATCATGTAAATGTTTTGGTCCATTTTGTTATATTTGAAAACAACACAAAAAAAATTGTCTAATAAATTAAGTCCTAGTCTATTTTGTTTTTGAAATTTATGTTTGTCTCTCTCAATTTCTCTATAATAGTTTCCATATATTTTAAAGAAACACTTGAATTATTAGTTAAATTCTAAAAACAAAAACAATTTTTTTGACAATTGCGGTCCTATTTGATAACTTTTTAGTTTTTAGTTTTTAATTTTTGAAAATTAAGCTTATAATAATTATTTTCATCTATTCTTTTCTTTATTCGGGTATCTATCTTAAAGATGTTTTAAAAAAATCAAACCAAGTTTTGAAACTAAAAAAAGTAGTTTTTAAAAAAACTTGTTTTTGTTTTTTAAATTTAGTTAAGAATTCAAATATTTAGTTGAGAATAATGAAAATTATGGTACATAAGTTTTAAGAAAACAAGCAAAAATTTCAAAAATCAAAACCAAAGCGTTCATCAAAGGGGCTAACTATTTGGTTTTTTGTTTCTTATCGTTAGAAAAGGAAACTTATTTAAAGTACTTCCACCTAAATGTTTTTATATTTTGCTACATACTTTCTACTCATGCTTTTAAAAAAACAAGTAAAGTTTTAAAACAAGAAAAAATAGTTTTCAAAATTTTGTTTTGTTTTTAGAATTTGACCAAAAATTCAAGTATTTTTTTTAAGATAAGTAAAAATTATAATAAAAAAATTAGGAGAAAACACAGATGAATTTTAAAAACAAAAAAATAAAGCGTTATCAAATGGAGCCTACATTGTTTACTTTTAAAAGCTTTACTTTCTTTTTGAAAATATGAATAGAAAATATATAATAAAACATGAAAAAACTTATGGTTGGGAAACTATCTCCACAATCAAAGGAAAGAAGAAGAAAAAAACGCCTTCCAAGCTTGGACTTACATTCTGATCAGGAATACTTTTTCGACAATAGAAGAAAAGATTGTGAGATACTTCTACTACATCAAAAATGTACCTTTGAACTAAACTCTATCATTTAGTTTGTACTATTCAAAAAAAAAAAAAAAAAAGGCTCCAACTAAGAAGAACCGAACATAAGGAGAAGCCACAAAAGAGAGATTCTAAATGAAACTTGAGCTGCATCAAAATCGATATGTATGTTTGTTGTTGAGGGTTACTTATGACCAGGCTCAAAGCTCATGGGTGGACTCAAGCCCAAAGGGTACTAGGAGGAGGTATATGAGAACAAGCGTCTCAAATGAAAAAATCAATACCTCAGAGTTTGGACTTGGAAGCAATTGAGCCAGTAAATATATACTAATTGAGAAATACCCGAGTTGGGCTTGGTCTGGCACCCTGCAATCTAAGCGTCATAAACAACTCTGACATCACTAGAGTTACACATAATCCCAAACGACTATCAAAGGAAGAGCATTACAAAATTCCTTGTTCAACAACTCCAAAGGGGATAGTAGATAATTTTTAAAGGAGAGTCCTAACCCTACTTCTTGTGTGCTTAGCTGGAGTATACTCTCATTATACTAACCGAGGAAACAAAGTATGGTAAGCTCAGCATCACACTTGTGTGATAATCTCTTATGCAGGTTAGCTTAGAAAGTGGGACCAAACAGGAGAAGCGAGTCGAAGGTCAAGTTTACAAGGGGCTCGCAACGTAAAAGAACGAAGAGAGATCCGAGTACCAACGTATGTATATGTGAATATATAAGTTTCAATTTTCTATTTTGATCTTTTGCATTATTAAATAAAAATAACTGGAATGATATCTTGTGATACATGTAGTATTATATACTTATTTTTAGCACTCCCATGCATTAATTTGTAGAAGAAGAAGAAAAAAGAAATAGGTGGAGGAGAAGCAAGAAGAAGAATGAAGGAATAAAAAAAAAAAAAAAAACTCCCACTCATATATAGACTTAAATTCACGACTCACAAATGAAAATAATAATTTAAAAAACGCACAATTCACTTGTAAGATTAGGTTAAATCACAAACTTGATCCTTATAGTTTCAAGAAAGGTTTTATTTTTTATGGTCCTAAAAGTTAGAATTTCATCCTCATGATTTGATAAAATATCATAAAAAAAACTTTATACCATGATAAAACTCTCATAAATAGTCCTATGATGGAGGTTTTTTATGAGAATTTTATCAAACCATTAGAGTTAGTTCTTGTTAGAGATTTGGTGTCAACAACATTTTTAAGGATGTTGTAGTAGTTGTCCTCTGAGATGTTTTTCATATTGTCTCATGGGCTGTCCTTCAGGATGTCTCTACAGACGTTATTCCAAATTGAATATTTTTTCAATATCTGAAAAATTATGGGTGATTATTTCTCAAGAATTCTTCCCTTCTAGAAGCTCGACTGGTTGAATTGAGTTTGTTTTCTCCTTTTCTATTGTGCATACTTAAGAGGTTGTTGTACTCTTTTTAGGGTTGGTTCTTTTGGAGAAGAATTGTGCCACAGTCTTGTGTTTTCACTGGAAACCGTGAATGTGTCAATCATTATGATTGGGAAGCTTTTGCTGATTGTCAATCTTGAGAGGTGTGGATCATACTGTAACATCTATTGCAACTTGAGAAAGGATTCTCACACTTGAGGGTGTACATGGGTTTGCGTTGAGTTGGGTTGGGGATGTTTTTAGGATCAACCCGAAAATTTGGATTGGTTGGGTTGGGTTGTCGGGTTATAACTTATTTTTCTTTTTAATTTAAAATATGTAAATTTATATACAACACATGACTAATAACTAAAATCTCATAAAATTCAAATACTAAATACCAAATATCTATGATATTTATTGCAAATTTTAAACAAAAACAAATATAATAACAATCTTAAAAGAAAAATATTAAAAATTTACAAATTAATCAATACAAAGTAATCAAATTTTAAACAAATATATATAATTCGGGTTGGGTTTAACCCACGACCCAAAATAACCCAACCCAAGAACAAAACTAACCCAACCCAACATTTACATTTCGGGTTGGATAGTATGGATTGTTTGGGTTGTCGAGTTATTTGAACACCCCGACTCACACTTAAGGGGAGTATAATTATTCCAAGTGAAATGGTATTCATTTGAAGTTGAAAAGATAGGAGTTCTTGTTGAGAGGAAGTCTTACACTTAGGAAAGTCAAAGTTTCATTGAGATTAAGTCTCACACTCAGGAGGAACCTAAGCGTTCATCCACTAAGTTAAACTATTCGTGTGTCACTTTAATCGTCATTTTTTTTCCAGATAAGTACAGCGTTGTAATTTCTTGACTTTATATGATATGAAAACCTTAGCAAATTAGAATTAGAAACCTTTTTGGGATGAGAACCTCTGATTCTCAATCACTAAAATCTCCAAATGAACTCGATTTCAACCTTAAGGATTGGGTTAGACACGAATTATCTTAAGATCCAAGATCTTGAAACAGAGAATAAGTTTCTTGGTTCAAGATTCGAACACTCACAAGATATGATGATCAATCTCACTTGAATGTTCTTAGCATGCAATAACTCAATACATGGATTGCAAAATTCAAGAAGCTCCCTAGCTAAACTTGAAAGAGAAAGCACTAAGGTAAAAATTCAATTCATCGTAAAACTCCCAAACAACCTAATGGTAAGGCTTAATATAGTCTCCAAATGAAATCCTAATGCCGCATCATTATTCATAACCAAAATTACAAAAATACTCCTACTTAATATGTCCTAAAATGGATAAAATTGAATTTTTTTTAAAAAAATTACATCAAAATTATTAAATAAAACATAAATAATAATTTGATGTCTAGAACGGTTCATATCATCCTCTCCTCCTTTTGAAGGATTCGTCCTAGAATTTAAATCGAAGTCTTGTAAATCCTAAAATCATGAGAATAAAATGATGTTATTTCCTTGCATTTCTCTTGGATGGTCTCCTGTGTAAAGCCATCTTGTAGTCATGAGATGTCAAAAGTTGGAATTGTCTTGGATTTCGTCTATTTTGGAAAGAATATTGGTCCTTCCAATACTTATTAAATTTTTTACCATCAAAAGCATTGGGGCCATCTTTTGAGCTCTACTTCAAATTCAATGTTCTAACATCCTGCAAAAACTTAAAAGAAGAACTAGGCAAAACTTAGCAGAAGCTCACCTGTAAAAAAAACAAACTTTTGTATTTAAAAATTCTTGAATGTTTTGTTTTGAAAACAACAAAGATTTAACCTCACAAATTTCTAAACTCACATTCCTGGCTTTTCTCTCATTTTTATCGATAGACCGAATATTACTCACATGTTTTTCTCTCTCATTTATGTTTGAGCACTTTTCTTCTTCATATATTTCTATTGCTTTTGTATTGGTCTCATGTTTTTTTCTTCTCCAACTCACACACATTAAGTCTTATTTCTCTTGGAAGCAATGATACAATAGTAGGATCAAATGTTCCTTGGGATCTAATGGACAACCAATATTAATACAAAGTATTATAGTTTTTCAAGTTCACTACCATCTACTTTCTCTACCCCACTATCATTAACTGTTAGATTTTATGTCCTAAAACTCGTGGTTTGTAAACAATAAGCATATTCTATTTTACAATAAGTTGTTGTTGAGGTCTTTTCAGTAAAGATATAATTGAATATATGAATTGCACTTAAAAACCCTAAATACAATAAACTAAGAACCCTTAGTTATTGCATGAATACTTGAACTATATGTGAAGACATAAAAGTGGATCAAGTTTGAGTAAATAGCCAAAATGGTCTATAGAATAAGGATTAGGCTTGGTACCTTATCCTGGAGACACTATAGATGCGACCAACTTTGTATTTGATACAAACGATGTGATCCTGAATCGCTCATGTGGAGACATGCGAATGGAGGCGTTCTGTGCAATGAGTTTTCGTAAGATCGAACCACGAAATTGTCACTCTTATTTTATAACGTTGTTTATTGTTAAGAATGACAATTTCAATACGATGATCTAGGTAACTCGATCTTAATCCTAAGCTAACTATGAACTCCTGTTTATTCGAGATTATCCTTTAATCTGCATGGATGAGAGTGACCCAATATCGTCAACTCAATAAGCCCCCCATTTTAGGGATAAGACTAGGTAGATAGCTAGGGATATATTCCTACAAGAAGGAATTCACTCCTACCCGATTCTAGAGATAATAGATAGGTTGTTTTTTTAAGTGTTGACTCCAAATTTTTAACAAAAGGCTCCACCCTTTTATTGGTCCAAGAGGGATTCAGTTTTGTGGTTGGACCACAAACCAATTGTTCATTAGAGACTTAGTAGGACTTAAGGAGCAAGATGTAATTACAAGGGTAAAAGGGTAATATTGCCCAGTTGTAATTACGAACAACCTATGAAGGACCAACCTAGTAATCATGGCTATATCAAATTGACAAAAATATATCTACACTGAGGAGATTGCAACTACTCGGCTATAGTAAAGTGTCCTGGTAGTTAACGAATGTTGGTGAACTAGGTGAAAGAGTTTTGCTGGTTAATCTCGGATGTTGGAGCTCATGATATGTAGGTCTATTAGGTCCCTTTACTAGCTCATAATAGACTAAACCTTAGAACAATGTTATGAATAATTTGAAATATTCAAATTTGATTGAGGAAGTAATCGTTAATTATATTCGATATACTTAACGGTTTAATTATGAATTAAACTGTTTGGAGAGTTGAAAAATATTTAATTATGATTTAAATATTGTACATGTGAATGGAGATTCATGTTCGAGATTGGTGTTTTATTAATTTAATATTTAATATTAAATTAATTTGATTAATTAAATTGTTAAATTAATGATTTAAATTAATTTTATATAAAATTAATTATTAGAGTTAATTTTATTTAAAATTATTTTAAAAGAAATTAATTTAAAATTTAAAACTAAAATTCATTTTAAGATAAGAATTTGTGAAATTCATTTTAAATGAATTTGGGTTAGTGAGAAAATCTCACATTTCCCACTAACTTAAACACCTATTTTTCACTTAATTTTTGGGTGTTTTGGTGTGACATTATCATGTAATTTGATTTCATGATTTTCTTCTTTAAATAGAAGGAATTTTAATTATCAAAGGGTTCATGCAATTTTATTTTTGGAAGAAGAATTGTTATCTCCAAGTTATATACACTAAAATACTCTCAATCTCAAAATTTCCTTCAAATCTCATCACAAATTAGATCCCACAATCTGTTCTAAGGCCAAAGAATAGTGGAAAAGACTCTAGCAGTGATCCACTAAGTGTTCATGATCAGAAATAAGTTAAGGATTGGATCAATTTTGGGTTGTTTCAAAGGTTGTATCTCAAACCCTAATCTTTCCATTTTGTGAACATGCATATTTAATCCATCAAATTAATGAAATTAGAGTGTGTATGTTCCTGATTGCTTCCATATGTGTAGTTAACTCTTACAATTGGTATCAGAGCACGTTTTAAGCACTCAATTTACATTAATTTAAGCTTGGTGGGTAAAATTTCACGAGATGAATGTTATGGCTGCTAAAGTTGGATATATTACGGTTTTGGCATCATTTTAATCTTCAATTATGTTGTAATTATTGTAAATGCCCACTTGTTTATGAGATTTAACATGTGAAGAAGTTGTAGATTTGTTAGAGTCATTAGAGTTGAAATTAGGCTGTATTTGGAAGGAATTGGAGCAAGGCGCAAAAGCTGGAAGCTTCTTCTGTCACACAATGTCACGACGTCGTTCTTCAGCAAACCCAGAAACGCGCGTGCGAAAAAAAACCGGTTCAGTTGGACTATTTTGGTTTGGTTTGGGTCATTTAGGTCTGGTTCAAGGGTTTCTCAGCTGGTTCGAGCCAGTTCGAAGTGTTCGGGGGTGGTTCGAAGCTGTCTCAAAATTATTTTTGTAACAATTTAGATGTTTGCTTGATTAGGATGCCAAAACCGATCCACTTTAGTATATGTTTAATTAATTAAACATTATAAATGTATGTTTTAATTTTATTAAACCTTGTTTGTGCATAAAGTATGTCATGTAGATTTAAAATCCCACCATAGGATAAACATGTTTCATACGTTGAAAGTATGTTATAAATGTTATAATGTATAATATGCATATGCAAGATTTCATGAGAATTGATATAAGTTGTAATATTGACTTATGAAATGTTTGATGTATGTTATGGATTTTTGTCTAAGTTATAAGTGTTATAAAATGAATTAGACATTTAAAATCTATAACAAAGATAATTGCATGCTCACTTAGGGTTAATAACCACAATCTGTTTTAATAGTTAAAATAGGTCGATAACTTGAAAAACTAAGGACATAAGATTACTCACCTGGTAAGATCCTATTTAAGGTTGAAGGTACTTAAGTTGACAGTTTACAAAACACCTGCTACTTAGGAACCGAGTCGATTCTTGAGTTATATTAAACCTGGTTTTATGAGCACACATGAGTAATGTGAGGTGTTAAAAGAAGTTTATCGCATAGACATCGTAGGTTAAATGCAGTATAAGAGTTATACTCGGATATATACCTAAACTTAGGTTGGTTTAATTAGTCGAAATATACCTAAGTAAAAATATTCCTAAACCATCTCGAACACTTCAGTGGGAGAAAAATAGTTTTTAACTCTCACATCCCTAAGAGTTTACACTGTGAGATTCATGCTCGACTTCGTATCATTTTTAGGCGAGCTGCTCATTTGGAAAGTGTTTGCATGGGACAATAGCAAGATGAATAAATGGGAGAAGGAATGTGTCAACATATCCTATGGTTTCTCCATTAGGTTGCATCTCGAGATCCTCATGCTCCACCTGCGTGTCATCATAGAATGACCACCCATTTCGAAGGTTGTGATATGAGGGTTGAAAACCCGCAAACTTCAGAAATGAATAGAGTCTCTTAGGTTCGTTTTCAGCACTGTCTGTCCCTCGATAGCTTGTTGATTCCGATATCTAGGATCTGAAAATGGAGGGTCACACTTACAAGAATTACAAGTGTCAGTAAGTTTTTTTACCAAACAAGCGATAACTAAATGCTATAGAAATAAGAGTTATTCTGGTTTTAGTGTTTAGTAAAAAATGTCTTGGTTCAGTGAAGGAGTAATTGACTACCCCTTGGTAGCAATTATTCTAACTCAATGAAGTATCATTACAAATTAATAATGAGTTATATAGGTACATTATTACTTTTGCTTAAACTTGATTGGATTTAATAGCAATTCACTAATTGAACTTGTTTAGATTTTCAGTATGACTAGCTCATTAGTTCAACTACTCACTACCGAAAAACTAAACGGCGACAACTATGCAACATGAAAATCGAATTTAAACACGATACTAGTAATTGATGATCTTAGGTTCATCTTAACAAAGGAATGTTCTCCAAATCCTGGGTTGTCGACAAATTAAAATGTTCGGGAATCCTATGAATGATGGATTAGGAAAAATGATAAGGCTCGAGTCTATATCTTAGCTAGCATATATGATGTTTTAGCTAAGAAACATGAGAGCATGGTCACCACTAAGGCAATCATGGATTTGTTGCAGGCAATGTTTGGACAACTGTCCTCATCTGTTAGGCACGATGCTCTCAAATACGTTTACAACTCCCGCATGAAAGAATGAACCTATATTAGAGAACATGTTATGGATATTATGGTCCACTTCAACATAGCGGAGGTAAACGGTACCGCCATATATGAGAAAAGTCATGTTAGTTTCATCATGAATCTCTTCTGAAGAGTTTTCTATAATTCCACACAAACGCGATGATAAACAAGATTGAGTATAATCTAACTACTCTCTTGAACGAGCTCCAGACATACCGGTCTCTTATGAAGACTAAGGGACAAGAAAGGGAAGCAAGCATTGCTACCTTAAAGAAGTTCCAAAAGGGATCGTCCTTAAGAACTAAGTTTGGACCTTCCACTTCAAAGAATAAAAGTATTCAAATGAAAAAGAAGGGTAAAGAGAAAAATAAGGTTCCTACAACCCATATGGGAAAGTTGCAGATTAAGGAAAATGTTCTCCATTGCAACGAAGACGAGCATTGGAAATGAAACTACCCTAAATACCTTGCAGAGAAGAAAGTCGAGAAAACAAAACAAGATAAATATGATTTACTCATTGTTGAAACATGTATATGTTGAGTTGTATGTCCTAAAACTCTAATTTGTAAACATTAAACATATATGAAGTTTATTTAGACAAATGATGTTGATTGTTTAATAACTCTAAATCCACTAAAATTCACTCTTGCCTATTGTTATGAATACTTAGACTTTATAAGGAGACATGAACTAGATCAAGTTCGAGTAAAATAGCCTAAATTGTCTTTAGTACTTGGATTAGCTTGGGTACCCATTTCTGGAGATACTATTGAATACGATCTGCTTTACGATTGTTCAAATGTTGTAAAGTATCATAAACAATGTGTTCAGTTCGTTCATGTAGAGGCATGTGAGCGGGGGTGTTCTACATGATAAGATTGTATAAGACTGACCACGAAATAATCACGGTTACGTATTAACACCGTTTATGGTTAACACTGATTAATTTCACTTCTTGATGACCTAGATAACTTGATCTGAATCCTGAGTTGTCTATAAACTCTTGTTTATTCGGGATTGTCCCTTGATCTGCATAGGTGAGGGTAAGCTCAACAATTTTGCTCAATATGCCTCCAATTTCAGGAATAAGAACGAGTAGATATTTGGGGACATAGAATTTGAAAGAGGGAACTTACTCCTACCCATTTCAGGGTAGTGGAAAGGTTGTTCCCTTAAGAGTTGATTTCAGGTCTTGAATAAGGGGTCCCATCCTCTCGTTGACCTAAGAGGAAATGGAATTAGTGATTAAGATCCTAAATCAATTGTTCATTAGAGGGACAATGGTACTTAAGGAGAAAAGATGTAACTCAAGGGGAAAATGGTAATTGATCTAGCTGACGTTATGAAAAACCTGTGAAGGATCAACTTATCGATAACGGTTATATCAAATGGACACAATATATACCTACAATGTAGGGAGTGCAAATACAGGCTATAGTGGACAGTCCTGCTAGTTAAAAAATGTTGATTAACTAGGTTAAAGAGTTTGACCGGTTAGTCTTGGATCGTTGGAGCCCATGATCTGCAAGTCCATCGGGTCTCCTTACTAGCTCACTACGAACAAAATTGAAAAACTAAGTGAAGTAAGAATTTGAAATGTTCAAATTCGAGCTTTAGAAAAAATTGTATTTTATATGAGATATAATTTACAATTAAATAAGTATTTTATTAATTAATTATTTTTTAGAGTATTCTTGAACATTAGCATGAAAGTGTTTTTTAAACTTGATTAATGTGATTAATCAAAGTTAGGTGTCAAAAACAGTTTAAAATGTGATCTTATTTTTTTCTAAAAAAAATACTTTCTAAATTATGAAAATGTTTTTTTCATAAAAAAAATGATTTATTTATTTTTTTAAATTAGTTAGTGGAAAAATCCAATTGTCGGTTTTTGCCACTAACTAAGTGGACTTTGAAGTGACACTTCCAAAGCTTGACACCTAAAAATTATATGCTAGTGGAGTTTGAGATGAAAGACATGCAAGATAGGTTTTTGCATGTAATTTATGTTTAAATAGTTTAATTTTTGAAATGTGTAAGAACTAATGCTTCTTTGACTTTTGACTTTACTCTTCCACTAAAATCTCCTTCCTCTCCACTTTACTAGAATGTAATTCCCTTGTCTTCACTAACAAAACGGTCCCACCACCATGTTCTTCAATTGGAGAATAACGAGGACTTACTATTGGTGGTGTCAATCGAGCTTATAGAGGAAGATTGCGGTGCATTCTTCAAAGGTTGTATTTTCTAACCCTTTATGCATGCTTATTCTTAGTGTTAATGTAATTAGAACGTTATCGATCTTCGCTTCCGCTATTGCATGCTTTCTTTATGTTCCATCAAATGGTATCAGAGCATGCTTATAACATTCTATTGCATATTGGTGGGTGTTTTTTCATTTATTGATTGCATTGTGGGCTAAAGTGAATATATTACGGTTTTGACATTAATTTCTTTTAATTTCTTGTTGAAATTTGTATTTGCTCACATGTTTATGAGCATTAATATGTGGCAATTTCTGTAAATTTGCTAGAGTCATTAAATTTGTTCTTAAGCTGTAATTGCTCAGTTCTGGCAAAGAGGACAACTTTAATTTGGAGAAGAAATCAGTACAAACCCGAAAGCAACCTCTCAGACCCAGCTTTTGCTACTAGACCCGCTACCAGACTCGAGAACCACTTGGTTCAACCTGGTTTTTGGAGTTTCTGAGCTGGTTCGAGTGGTTTTTGGCCAATTCAAGTTGGTTTAAAGAGTTTGAAGCCGATTCGAGGGAGCTACTTGTTTTTTTTTGTAATAAATTATTTATTTGTTTGTTCTTAATACCAAAACCAGTCTACTTTAGTGTTGTTTATTTATTATGCACGTGATGTATGATATTGTTTTATTATATGTGCATAAAGTATGCCATATAGTTTTTTTTTATAAAACCCCACTATAAGATAAGCATGTGGCATGCATTTGATATATATTATAAGTGTTATAATGTATATAGTATGCATGCTTAGTTTTAATATAAGTGTTATATTAAAGCATGTTTGTTTAAAGAAGTATATTATAGATGAATATGGGTTATAAATTTTTTAATTTATTTTATAATTTTTATAAAATAACTTAGACTTTTAAAATCTATAACAAAGATAAGATGCATGCTCACCTAGGGTTAACCGATACATTTCAATCGCCTTTTTTAAGAGTTAGAATAGGTCAATTACTTGTAAAACAAAAGTTGTTTACTTACCCGGGGAGATCTTGTCTACGGTTGGGGGTACTTAAGTTAACGGTTTACAAAACACCTCCTACCCAGAGATCAAACTAGCGTCTAAGTCAATAACCCTAGTTTTATGAGTATGTGTGGATGGTGTAAGGTAATAAAATTGGTTTATCACCTAGACATCATAGGTTAATCCAGGCATAAGACTTATACTAGGAAAAATCACCTAGACTTAGGTTGTTTAAAATTAGCTGGTTAATAACTAAATCAATACCCAATCTTTTTATAAAATAAAACACTTCTTTGGGAGATTAATAGTATATGAGATATATTATTTCTAGCTCTCACGTCCCTAAAAGTTCACACCATGAGATCCATGCTCGGCTTCGAATTGAGGTGAATAGGGGAAGTAGTTCATATTAAGTGGGTGAAGGGTGTGTGTCAACATGTCCTACGGTCTCTTCCATTAGGTCACACCGTGAGATTCTTATGTTGCACTTGTTTGTTGGCTTTATGCGACCCTTTGCTAGTCGTTTAGCGACGACTATCCCTTTAGACGGTTGTAACATAGGATTCGAAACACTGTGAACTCCAGAAATGGATGAGGTTACTTAGATCCGTTTTCAAACAATTGTTTCTCCTTTGAGGACTTGTTTGATTTCGATCTCTATAATTCGAACGTGGTGGGTATACATTTACAAGACTTACTAAATGTTAGTAAAGATCTTGACCAAATAAACAGTAACTAAGTACTATAAGGATAAGAGTTATTATGATATTAGTATTTAGTCAAGAATATCTTGATTCAGTGAAGGAGTAGTCGACTGCCCTTCGGTGGGGGCTATTCTGACTCACTGAAGTATCGTAGCAAAAGAACAATCAGAATGGGTACATTATTTTTGCTAAATAAATTGGATTAAAAAAAGCTAAATCAATTCTCTAATACTTTTTCAGCAATGTCAATATCCATTATACAACTGCTAGCTTCAGAAAAACTTAACGGTGATAATTACGAAACTTGGAAATCGAATATTAACATGATACTAGTAATAAATGATCTCCGATTCATTTTAACGGAGGAGTGTACTCCATCCTTAGTCCCAACGCAAACCGAACAGTACGGAATGTGTATGACAGATGGGCTAAAGCTAATGAGAAGGCTTGAGTTTATATTTTAGGAGTATATCTGATGTACTGTCTAAGAAACACGAGAGGTTAGCTACTGCAAGTGAGATCATGGACTCTTTGCAGGGCCTGTTTGGAAAACCGTCCACATTTGCCATGCATGACAAAGTTAAAGTCATTTACAACTGCAGAATGAAAGAAGGAACCTCCGTAAGGGAACATGTTTTGAATATGATGGTTCACTTCAATATTGCAGAAGTGAACGGAGCTGCCATGAATAAGAAGAATTAAGTTGGATTCATCATGCAGTCTCTTCCGAAGAGCTATTTTTCAATTCAAAACGAATGTCATGATGAATAAGATAGAGTATAACTTGACGAATCTTCTTAACAAACTCCAAATTTATGAATCTTTATTGAAAAATAAAGGTTCAGAGGCAAAAGAAAATGTTGTTTCGACTTCAAAGAGGAAACCCTAGAAAAATTCGTCTTTTGGGAGTAAATATGGCCCTTCTTTCTCCAAGAATAGAGGTATTCAAAATAACAAGAAGGAAACTGGGAAGGGGAAGGCTTCAGCTGCACATAAAGGCAAAAAGGAAGTTGCCAAAAGAAAAATGTTTCCATTGCAACGAAAATGGGCATTGAAAAAGAAATTGTCCAAATTGTCTTGCCGAGAAGAAAGTTGAAAAAGAAAGAAAAGGTAAATTAGATTTACTAGTTATTGAAACATGTATAATGGAGAATGAAGATTCTACCTGGATATTGGATTCAGGGGCCACTAATCATGTTTATTTTTCTTCTCAAGAAACTAGTTTCTGAAGGCAGCTTGAAGAAGATGAGATTACTCTCCGGATTGGACCAAGGGAGCATATCTCAGCAAAAGCAGTGGAAGTTGTTAAGTTAACTTTTGAAAATAGATATCTGTATTTAGAAAATATTCTTTATGTACCTTCTTGTAAAAGAAATTTTATATCTATTTCCTGTTTGTTGGAACATTTGTACAATGTAAATATTTATCATAATGAAGTGTTCATTACAAAAAGAGGTATACAAATCTGTTTTGCAAACTTAGAAAGTAACTTATATAAGTTAAAGCTATCTAAAGTTGAAGCTGTATATAACACAGAAATGTTTAAAACAGCTGAAACTCAAAGAAAAAAACAACACATTTCTCAGAATACCTATCTTTGGCACTTGAGACTTTGCCATATTAATCTCAATAGGATTGAGAGACTGACTAAAAGTGGACTTCTAAACAAATTAGAAGATGTCTCTTATCCGCCGTGTGAGTCATGTCTCGAAGGAAAAATGACAAAAAGATCTTTTTATGGAAAAGGTTATAGAGCCAAAGAAACCTTATAGCTTGTGCATTTAGACCTCTATGGACCGATGAGTGTTAAAGGATAGGGAGGTTATGAATATTTCATTAGCTTTATAGATGATTATTCAAGGTACGGTTACATTTACCTAATTCATTTTAAGTCTGAAACTCTTGAAAAGTTCAAGGAATTTAAGACCAAGGTTAAGAACCAATTAGGTAAATATATTAAGACACTTTGATCAGATCGAGGTGGGGAGTATTTGGACTTGAAATTCCAGGACTATGTGATAGAACACGGGATTTAGTCATAACCCTCTGCACCGGGAACACCTCAGTACAATGGTGTATCTGAATGGAGAAACATAACCTTGTCATGATGAGTTATGCTCAGTTGCCTAACTCGTTCTGAGGATATGCAGTAGAGATTGCAGTTTACATTTTGAATAACGTTCCCTCGAAGACTGTTTCAGAAATACCTTATGAGTTATGAACAAGATGTAAAGTTAGTTTATGTCATTTCCGGATCTGGGGTTGCCTAACACACGTGTTGGTGCAAAATCCTAAGAAATTGAAGCATCGTTCAAAATTATGCCTGTTTGTAGGTTACCCTAAAGGAACGAGAAATGGTCAGTTTTATGATCCTCAGGATGATAAGGTAATTGTATCAACAAATCCCATATTCCTAGAGGAAGATTACATTAAAGATCATAAACACCACAGTAAACTAGTATTGGAAGAGATTTCAAATAATGCTACAGACGAATCAACAAAAGTTGTTGGTCGGTCTTGCTCTTCAACAAGAGTTGTAGATAGATCAATGACGTCTGGTCCATCAAATTCTACTTAAGAGTTGAGAGAGTCTCGACGTAGTGGAAGGGTTGTGAGATAGCCTGACCGCTATATGGGTTTAACTAAAACCAAAGTCAACATACCTGATGATGACTTAGAGAATCCATTAACATATAAACAGGCAATGGATGATGTTGATCGAGATCAGTGGATTAAAGCCATGGACCCTGAAATAGAGTCTATGTACTTTGAAATGTGGAAGATTACATGCTAAAGATTACATCCTAGTGGAGTTTGAGGTAGAAGACATGCAAGATAGGATTTTGCATGTAATTTGTCTTTAAATAGTTTGATTTTCGAAATGTGTAAGAACTAATGCTTTTTTGACTTTTAACTTTACTCTTCTACCAAAATCTCTTTACTCTTCACTTAACTAAATTGAAATTCCCTTGTCCCCACCATCGTATTCTTCAACCGGAGAATAGCGAGGATTTACTATTGGTGGTGTCGATTGAGCTCGAAGAGGAAGATTATGGTGGATTCTTCAAAGGTTGTATCTTCTAACCCTTTATGCATGCTTATTCTTAATGTTAATGTAATTAGAACATTATCGATTTTCGCTTCCCTTATTTCATACTTTCTTTATGTTCCATTAGTATAGTGGAAAATAATAACTCTGCCTAGATATTGGATTAAGAAGCCACTAACCATGTTAGCATTTCTTTTCAAGAAATTAGTTCCTAGTGGCAGCTTGAAGAAGGTGGGACAACTCTCAAAGTTGGAACGAGAGAGGTCGTCTCAGCTCAAACAGTGGGACATTTAAAGTTGTTTCTTGGAGATAAATTCATTTTGCTAGAAAAATGTATTTTTAGTTCCTAATATGAGAAGGAATCTAGTATCTATCTTTTGTGTGATAGAAAAAATTTACAAAGTATCCTTTGTAGTTAATGAAGTGTTTGTTAGCTTAAGATGTGTACAAATTTGTTCTGCAAAACTTGAAGACAACCTGTGTGTATTAAGACCGACTAAGGCAAAAGTTATTTTAAATATTGAGATGTTTAAAACAACTGAAACTCAAAGTAAAAGGCAAAAAGATTATCCTAATACCTATCTTTGGCACTTAAGTCTTAGCCACATTAATCTCAATTGGATTGGGAGATTGGTCAAGAGTGGACTCCTAAGTCAGTTAGAAGACAACTCTTTACCTCCATGTGAGTTCTATCTTAGGGGTAAGATGACTAAAAGATATTTTAAAGGAAAAAGTCTTAGAGCCAAAGAACCCTTAGTACTCGTGCATTTATATCTCTATGGTCCAATGAATGTCAAAGCACGCAGAGGATATGAATATTTCATTAGTTTTATTGATAATTATTCAAGGTATGGCTATGTTTACCTAATACATCATAAATCCAAAGCCCTTGAAAAGTTCAAGGAGTACAAGGCAGAGGTTGAGAACCTGATAGGTATAACAATTAAAACACTTTGATTAGATCGAGATGAAGAGTATATGGACTTGAGATTTCAAAACTATTTGATAGAACATGGAATCTAGTCTCAGCTCTCAGCACCCGGTATGCATCAACAGAATGGTGTATCGGAAAGGAAAAATAGAACCCTGTTAGACATGGTTCAATCGATGATGAGCTATGCTCAATTACCTGACTTGAACATGGTTCCTTCTAAAAGTGTTTCTGAAACACCTTCTGAATTGTGGAAAGGGCGTAAAGGTAGTTTATGTCATTTCAGAATTTGGGGATGTGCTGCACACTTGTTGGTGTAAAACCTAAATAAGTTGAAATATCACTCAAAATTGTACCTATTTGTAGGATACCCCAAAGAGACAAAAGGTTGTAGGTTTTATAATTGTTAAGATAACAGTGTTTGTGTCGAAAAATGCTACATTCTTAGAGGAATACCACATTAGAGATCATCAACCTCGCAGTAAACTAGTATTGAGTGAAATTTCCAAAGAAGCTACAGATAAATCAACAAGAATTATTGATCAGGTCGGTCCTTCGAACAAGAGTTGTTGATGAAGCTAGTACTTCTAGTTAATCACATCCTTCTCAAGAGTTGGGAGTGTCTCGACGTAGTGGAAGAGTTGTCCATCGGTCCGACCATTACATGGATTTAACAGAAACTCAGGTCGTCATACCTGATGATGGTATCGAGGATCCATTGACCTTTAAATAGACAATTAACTAAGATCTCATTTCCTTAACTTTTAAAGGTGTCTTAGGATACTGTTCCTTAGATAAAGCAACTTCATGCCTGAAAGGTAGCAAGCTTCTCTTAGAGTTTTGCATCGAATACTTGACAAGAATCTGATCAATGTATGATGCCTGTGACAAAGCCAACATTTTGTTCTTTCGATCTCTAAAAATCTAAATGCCCAGAACAAACTGTGCCTCTCCCAAATTTTTCGTTTGGAATTGGGTCACCAACCAATGTTTAATTACAATCAATATACTTACATCATTCCCAATGAGTAGGATATCATCTACGTACAACACAAGGAAAGTTACTGAACTTTTGATGATTTTCTTGTAAACACAAGACTCATTAACATTTTGATCAAAGCCACAAGATTTGATTCGAGTATCAAATCTTATATTCCAAGATCGAGAAACCTATTTCAATCCGTAAATAGACTAATTAAGCTTGTAAACCTTCTCTTCTTTACATTGAGTTATAAATCCCTTAGGTTGCTGCATATAGATAGTCTCCTCAAGATTGCCATTTAAAAAGGAAATCTTTACGTCCTTTTTCCAAATCTCATGGTCATAATATGAGACAATGGACATGAGTATCTGGATAAACTTCAACATGGCAACAAATGAGAAAGTCTCCTCATAGTCGACTTCCTCAACTTGGGTATCACTCTTTACCAGAAGCTTAGTCTTGAAGGTTTATATCTTCCCATCAGCACCATGTTTCCTCTTGTAGATCCATTTGCAACCTATAGGTTTTATCCCGTCAGATTTATCTACAAGATCCCAAACTGAATTGAAGTACATAGACTTCATTTTAAGATCCATAGCTTTGATGTATTCATCTTTGTCAACATCCTTTATTGCCTTCTTGTATGATAATGGATCCTCAACATCGCCACCAGAAATAACGGTTAGGGTTTCTGTTAAACCCATATAACGTATAGGCGAGTTGAGGTGGATGTGACCTACTAGATGAACTGACATCAACGACTCTTGTCAATTTTCTTGGCTCTTCAATAACTCTTGTTGAAGGTTCAGTAGTTTTAGTTGGAAAGTTCAGTTAACACTATCCTACTGTGTGGTTTATGCTCCCTAATAGGATTATCTTCTAAAAATGTAGCATTTTTCGACACAAACTTTATTATCTTTAGGATAAAAAAAGTAACCACCTCTGGTTCCTTTGAGGTAACCTACAAATATGCACAATTTTGAATGAGGTTCCAACTTCTTAAGATTATCCTCAAGTACATATGATGGGCAACCTTAGATCATGAAATGGCGCAAACTACATTTATAACCATTCCATAACTCCAAAGGTGTTCAAGTAACACTTTTGGATGAAACACAATTCAAAATATAGGTTGCAGTCTGTACTGTATAACCCCAAAATGAGTCAGTTAAGGAACTCATCATAGACTGGACCATGTCCAACAGGGTTCGATTTTTCCTTTCTGATACACCATTCTTTTGAGGTATACCAGGTGTTGAGAGTTGGGATACAATTCCATGTTTAATTATATAGTCTTGAAATTTCAAATCCATATACTCTCCACCTTGATCAGCTCGAAATGTTTTTATCGTTTTACTTAATGCATTTTCAACTTCAACCTTGTATTCCTTGAACTTTTCAAGAGCTTCAGACTTATGTTGCATTAAATAACCATATCCATATCATCATCGGTGAAAGTGATGAAATATTCAAACCCTCCTCTTGCTTTAACATCCATAGTACCCCAAAGATCTAAATGTACAAGTTTTAAGGGCTCTTTGGCTCTTTAACCTTTTCCAGTAAAAGATCTCTTAGTCATTTTTCCTTCAAGGCATGACTCACATATTGGTAGAGGATTTTCTTCTAGTTCACTTAGAAGTCCATTCTTATTGAGATTTACGTATCCCAACCTTAGGTGCCAAAGATGGGCATTTTCTTTAGGAGAAATTTTCTGTCTTTTATTTTGAGTTATCGTAGTTTTAAATAGTTCAGTATTAAGGAGGGGCCTTTGTTGTCAATGGTCTTAGCACATAAAGATTATCTTCCAACTTAGAAGAATAAATCTCAATACCATTTTTGCAAATAAACACTTTATTTATAGAAAAGTTTATGGAATAAGATTGTTCAATTAAACACTTTACAGAAATTAAGTTCCTTTTCAGATCAGGAACTACATAAACATTTTCTATGAAAATATATGAATTCTGAATATATTTTGCACAATCTCCCAAATCAAGTGATATTTTCGCTCAATATGTTTGCCTCTTCTATGACTCCTAGGTTCCTTAGAATTTGCCACAGCACAACTATTATCACAATAAAGTGTGATGGGCAAAGACATATTTGAAACAACTTACAAATCAGTAAGAAACTTCTTAAGCCAAACAGTCTCTTTTGCTGCTTCACAAGCAGCTACGTACTCCGCTTCCATAGTGGAGTCTGCGATGCATCCTTACTTGATGCTTCGCCAAACTATAGCTCCTCCATTAAGAGTAAACACTGGCCTTGAAGTGGATTTTCAAGAATCTCGATCAGTCTAAAAATTAGAGTCTGTGTATCCTGTAAAGATCAAATCCTTATCTCTATACACAAGCATATAGTCCCTCGTTCTCGAGGTACTTAAGAATAATTTTGACCATTGTTTAGTGATCTAATCCTGGATTGGATGGATATCGACTGACGATCCCTACTGCATAGCAAGTATTAGGTCTGGTACATAACATTGCATACAAAAGGCTACCAATAGCCAATGCATAGAGAATTCGTCTCATTGCCTCAATCTCTTGAGGAGTCTTAGGACACTGCTCCTTAGACAATACAATTCCATGTATGAAAGGTAATAAACCCTTCTTGGAATTGTGCATCAAATATCCAAGCATCTTGTCAAATATAATGCTTGAGACAAGGCCAACCTTTTGTTCTTATGATCCCCGATGATCTGAATCCCTAGAACAAGCAATGCCTCTCCCTAATCTTTCATTTGGAATTAGGCAACCAGTCATTTCTTTACACTAGTTAGAAATCCTACATCATTCCCGATGAGTAGGATATCATCCACATACAACATGAGGAAAACTACTGAGTTGTTAATGATTTTCTTGTAAATACAAGGCTAATCAACATTCTGATCAAAGCCATAAGATTTGATCGCAACTCAGATCTTATATCCCAAGATCGATATGCTTGTTTCAGTCCATAAATGGACCGATTAAGCTTGCAAACCTTTTGCTCTTGATCTCGTTCAATTAATCCTTCTAGTTGATTCATGTAGATGGTCTCCTCGCGATTGTCATTCAAAAAGGCAGTCTTGACATCCATTTTCTGTATTTCATAGTCATAATATGTGGCTATGGGCAAGAGAATTTTAATAGACTTTAATATAACAATAGGTGAGAAAGTTTCTTCCTAGTCCACTCACTCAACCTGGGTATAACCAGTTGCCACAAGTCTAGCTTTAAAGGGTTGTACCTTTCCATGTACACCTATTTTTCTCTTGTAGATCCATTTACAACCTATAGGTTTTACCCCATCAGGTTGATCTACAAGCTTCAAGACAAAATTGAAGTACATGGACTCTATTCTTGATTCATGGCTTTAATCCATTTATTCTTATCAACATCTTCTATTGCTTGTTTATAAGACAATGGATCCTCAATCCCATCATTAGTTATGATGTCTTGGACTTCTGTTAAATCCATGTAGCATACAAGTGGGTTCATAACCCTCCCACTACATCGAGGTAATCTCAACTCTTAAGATGGATTTGTATGACTAGATGAAACAACATCAACAACTCTTGTTGACATATCAGCCTCTTTAACAATCCTTATGGAAGTCTCAATAGATTCATTAGAAATTTCACTTAAAACTATTTTACTTCGTGGCTTATAGTCCCTCGTGTGGTCTTCTTCCAAGAAGATAGCATTTTTCAAAACAAATACTTTATTCTCAATTAGATCATAGAAGTACCTACCTCTCGTTTCCTTGGGGTATCCTACAAATAAGCCTACTTTTGAACCAGGTTCCAACTTTTTGAGGTTTGTCATTAGCATATGGGCTGGACATCCCCAAATTCTGAAGTGGAATACACTTCCTTTACGATCTCTCATAACTCAAAAGGTGTTTTAGAAACACTCTTTGAGGGAACATTGTTCAAAATGTAAATAACAGTCTCTACTGCATATCCCCAAAACAAGTCAGAGAGTTGAGCATAACTCATCATATATCGAACCATGTCTAACAGGGTTCTATTTTTCCTTTCTGATACACCATTTTGTTGAGGTGTACTTGGGGCTGAGATTTAGGACGTAATTCCATGTTTTATCATATAGTTCTGGAATCTTCAGTCCATATACTCTCCACCATGATTAGATCATAGTGTTTTTATCTTTTTACCTAACAAGTTTTCAACCATAATATTGTACTTCATGAATTTTTTAAGTGCTCCAGACTTGTGTTGCATTAGGTATAGATACCTATATCTAGAATAATCATCTATGAAAGAGATGAAATATTCATACCCACCTCGTACTCTTATATTCATCACACCACAGAGGTTTGAATGTATAAGCTTCAAGGTCTCTATAACATTTTTCAGTAAAAGGTTGTTTTGTCATTTTCCCTTCAAGGCATGACTCACATACATGTAAAGAGTTTTCTTCTAAACTATTTAGAAGTCCACTTTTCACCAATCTTTCAATCTTATTGAGATTGATGTAATCTAACTTTAGATGCCAAAGATGGCCATTTTCTTTGGGAGAAACTCTTGGTCTTTTAACAGTTGTTTCCATTTTGAACATTTTAGTATTTAACACGACTTTTATAACTAACGACCTTAGTACATATAAGTTATTTTCCATTGAACCAAAGCCTAGCTCCATTTCATTCTTAAAAATAAACATTTTATTTTAAGAGAAGGATAGAGAATACATTTGTTCAATCAGACAAGAAACATAAATTAAGTTCCTCTTGATATGAGGAACTACATATACGTCATCCAATAACATATATCATTTCTTGTCCAAAAATAATTTAAGCCTACTTACAACAACTGCTGAAATGGCCTCACTAGTACCGACTCTAAGAGTCATCTCTCTAGCTACCAATTGTCTCTAAGAATTAGATCCCTGATAGGAAGAACATATATGATTAGTAGCTCCTTAATCAACCATCCAGGCAGAATCATCATTCTCTACTAAACACGTCTCCAAGACAAATAAATTATATTTATTTTCTTTGGAGTTCTTCCTTTTCTGGAGAGTAGTGGGATCAGCTCTATAACTCATCATAAACTTTAAGTGTCATCTTAGAGGTCAATTCTCGTTGATTAACTTCACTAGATTTAGCAGTATTTGCTTTTTCTATTTGTCCTTTGACATTCGATATAGATTGGAGTTTACCTAGGGAGCTGACATTACTGGTTTCATCGTCGTTAACCTCAACCAATTATTACACCGGAATAATTCTTATTCCTATAATAACCAGTCATCATTTATTTGGTCAAGAAATCATTAACTAGCTTAACAGTTTCTTGTAAGTGTAACTCTTCATTTTAGACCCTAGAGTTATGTCTCAATAAACCAATTGAAGGAAAAAACTGATTGGGGCAAAAACTAAAGCAATCCTATCCATTTATGGAGTTTGCCATGATATTGACCTAATGCACAAACCATTCGAAGGGGGACGCTCCTAGGGTGCCTCAAGACCGTGCAAGAAGATCTCACAGTGCAAACTAATCAAGGAGACCGTAGGACATGTTAACATACATCCCTCTCCCACTTACTATAGGTATTCTCTCTATTCACTTTGATATTAACCCATGAAAATACCATCCGAAGGGGGACGCTCCCAAGGCGCATCAAGGCCAAGCATGAGTCTCACGGTGTGAATATTAAAGGAGAAACGTGAGTGAAAAAATTGACATATCGTATACATCTTTTTCTTCCCACTGAGTATTTTAATAACATGGGTTTATTTAACTTAGGAAAAATACGCTAATTATTTTTACTAAGTGATTATTTAAGTTTCTCCAAAAGTAACACTTACTTTGGATAGACAATTTTGATTAATGTTCGTTAAACACTTTAACAAACCTTAATCAACAATTGTATGCTTGTAGCAAATATATCTAATTTACCTTTCTAGGTCAATTCCCAGGCAGGGGTGTCCGTTTCCATCAACTTAAATACCCCAGCCTAGACAGAACTAGCCTTCGACAAAAGGTCCTTTATAGATACATTTGCTACAAATTTAATCTATTATTAAAACCAATTTAATCCTATTAAACTAATTAATTAAAATATTAAACTAATTTCTAATCTCACTAGAAATTTGTGATCTGGTCTATGTGAATCATATTTTAAAACTATTTTAAAAAATGATTTTACCTAAGTTTGCATGCAATTCTGAACTATTGATTTTAATTTCTAATTTCATTTATTTATAACTTTTATAAAAAAAAAATGAAACAAATTAAAACCATTCATTGCATCAAATGACATACTTTATAAATTTTTAACAATTATAAGATTATCTAAAGTAGTGTCATGCATCATGCAATTCTCATTTCATTACTACACACACATAACACTTATATACTAAAGTAATGAAATAAATAATAACATACATTACATCCATACATTCAAACTATATATTATAACTATTATAATATAAATAATGCGTGACTATGTTATTAAGCATGCATGCATATAGTATAACACTTATATTATATGATGCATGAGCATGCCATAAAATTAAATCATACAACTATAAGATTATAACATTTATAATATAAATGATGCATGAATATATATAACCTATGGTGGGATTTTTACTATATGGCATACATTATGACATATAAAAAATATTTAAACCATACATTCATATCATAAATTAAACAACAATTATGGAATGGGATTGGACTCCTAAAGCATTATTAAATTAATATAACATTTATATTAATTTAATTAGTAAAAAGTCTAACTATTACAAAATAAAGACCATTCCAGTTCTAAACAGGTGAACCGGGTCTTGAAACTGGATGAACCGGACCACCTAGCACCCAAATCGCCTTTGAATCACTCAACCCAAGCAAACTAGAGCCGAAATAGCTCAAAAGAACCAAATCACGTGCAAACCGATACTAACAAGCGCTTTCTTTTCCGTCTCGGAGCATCGCGATGCTACAGAAAAGAACTCCGTCTGCCACATCGTAGCATCGTGACACTAGGGCACAACATTGCGACGCTGCCGTACAGTCGCCTACTGTATAGATTTGAACTACTTCGATTTTGCTTTGATTTGAGCCTCGTTTTCACTAGAACGAGGTTGGAAACATCAAGAACGACTCAAGAATTTGAATTTACAGACCCTATAGCAATTAATGCCCAAAACAATGGGCCCTTACAAACCAAAAATTGTAAAAATAAAGTTGTAAATCTAAGATCCAAACCCGAAAACATCCACAATTGCAAACCAAACATACATTCCATACATATTCATCACATGAAATATTTAACAGAAAAAAAAATTGGAATTGAAACAACCTGGCTCTGATACTAATTGAAGGAAACCGGTGAAGGCTCCACAACAGAAGTGGGGATTGTTCATAGAATTTTATTTACATAACAGAAACAAAATTATGCATTATACAGATTAAATTATAGCATGCTTTGAAGGAAGAAAATAGGGAAGAAATTCCACTTACCCTTGAAGCCTAATAATTCTTCACATATTCCCTGGATCCGGATCACGAACCCTTCGTTCTGGATCTCGATCTCCAAAAATACGACAACCCAAATCAATACACCACTACTTGAGAACCTTCTGTATTCACTTGGGATTGAGAATTAGCAGGAGTGGTGGGCTCTGCTAGGTTATTTGGAAAGAGGAAGGAAAGGATCTAAGCGAGGAAGAAGAAAAACTTCATTTTCTTCTCTGTGTGTTTTTGTGAATCCCAGAGCAAAAAACTCTGACCATCAGAGAATTGAGGAAGAAGATGACAAAATCAACACCCATCTCACGCTATGGTTGAAAGAATTAAGGGGAGGGAGTTATAACTCCATCCCTTTAAATAAATTAAAATTAAAAATGATTTAATTTAACTAATAATTATAATTATAATTATATATATAACTAACTTGTTATATCAAATATAACACATAACCTATATTTTTTTTTATATTATATCAAATACAATATAATCTATAGTTGTATTTTTCTTAATTAATTATGAGTTTTTAATATAAATCACATTATACTAAATTCAGTTATATGAATTTCATCCATATAATTAATATTTGAATCATATTCAAATATTTAATTCCTCTCAAAATAAACTTTATAATGTATCAAATACATTATATTAATTATATCACATATAATTAATTCCCTCAATTAATTTGAATAATTCAAATTCATCTAAAAATAATTCTCAATAAATCTTTGTTGGGCTACAGAGGGGACCTTATAGACTTGTAGATTAAAGCTCCAATAGTATTTGAATAATTAATTAAACTCTTTAATTAAATTTAGCCAACATCCATTAACTATCGGTTACTTCACTAAAGACCGACAACTGCACTCTTTGTACTATAGATATATTTTTGTGTCAAATAGTGCGATGATCCTTCACAAATTGCTCATAAGTATAGTTAGACCAAAATTGTTGTTTCCCCTGTAGTTACATTTAACTTCTTAAGTACTACTGATACCTCTAATGAACAATAAGTCATAGTCCAACTATGACCAAGTCCCTCTTGGGCCAAGAGAGGGTGTGGCCACATTGTTCAAGCCTCAAAATCAGTGGAGCAATTTATCTACTTACCCCGACATTAGGAAGTAAGTGAATTCCGTCTTATGTAGCTGTGTTCCCAGCTCTCTAATCAGGTGAATCCTCAAAATGGTATACATATTGAGTTGGCAATCTGGCCACTCTCATCCATACAAATAAAAGGACCACCTTCATAGGCAGGAGATCACAACTCACTCAGAATTCAGGTCATGTCATCTATGATCATCCTGGTGAAATGTAAGTCTCTTTTATTAACGGCATTATATAATGAGACTAGTTATTTCGTGGTCCAGTCTTATACGAATTCTTTGTATAGGATACCTTCGCTCACATAATGAGACTAGTTATTTCAGGATCAGATCATTTATAGCATTTTACAATATGTGTAACATCTACAAAGCAAGTTGTATCCATAGTGTTACCAGGATAAGTTACCTAGCCTTATCCATCTACTACAGACCGTTTAGGTTATTATTTAAAAATGATACACCCGTATGTCTCTGCATACATGTTTAAATTACATAAAATAACCTAAAATCTTAATTTATTGAATTAAGTGTATGCTCATAAAATAACAATTTTTTTATACAAAGTTTACAAACTACGAGAATACAAGAGAGATTTAGGACAATAATCCACACCCAATAGATGACAGATAGAAGTCATCTTTAACCTTCAGCCCGAAATTTTCCAAATTCGACCTTTATTTTTTCGGTGAGTGTTTCAGACTTAAATTCATCGTTTTTTAGCCATTAAAAGCTTAGTTAACCTATATAAACCTTTTACTCATCTTCTGAATTAACTTATCTCAAAATTTGGAAGTCTGAATTGCTCTAGAACTCCTAGAATCGACGAAATAGTCCACGGTCCTCGTTTTTCCAGCAAAGTACATACAGAAACATAAAACATCAAATTTGTCCAACAACAATCAAATCAAAAGACATATAATTTCAAAGGGACCTTAGAAGTATCTTACCTGAATTTGGAGCTTCAAATTACCTATAAGTCCATGAATTTGTTAAAAATCGAGAGCTCCTGTTTTTTCTCGATTTTTGCCACCACTGTTTTTCTTCATTTTCCTTGCTTTCTCGGCTAAATTTATTCAATCAAAGCACTCTTCGATCTTCTTCTTATCTTCCCCGATGTTTTATCTCCCTTTTTCCCGATTTTCCTCTACCAAAAACTCTTAATTCTATTCTTTTCTTATTCCGCTTTTTAAAGCCAGTGAAAGCTTCAACCTCAAAACCCCAGCATTCTTGTCGATTTCTAGCATCAATCTAAGGTTTAACATGTGCCCAGATGACCAATCCTTCCCCTCAACGCCATCCAATGAAATAATTTTGAAGAAAATAGCTCGATTTAATCCAAAAACTCTTCAATTTATCCTTTTCCTTCTAACTCTCGGGTCTACACAAATTTTCATCCAATTTTCGTCAATTCCAACACAATTTAAGCTTAACAAACCTTTAACACTCCAAATTACCTTTAAAACTAAAAAATTACCAAAATTTTACCACTTTTCAAAATGTTGATTTGACTTTGATCATTGACTTTGACTTTGACTTTGACTTATCCCGAGCATGTCTACTTCACCCTTGAATGTCCTTTTCACGTTCAACAATGTCTGTTACCCTTAAATTATTCCCCAGATCCTTATCTTTTTTTCCTTAGTGAAGAAAACATCGGTTCGATTCATCTTATTTCTAAGTATATCTCTTAACTAAAGTTCCCAAATCAAACTTAACCTCGAGTCCCTGAGTTCAACCCTAGCTATAAGTTCTCTAGTATTTCCAAGAAAGAGTAAAGGAAGAGAGGGTTTACAAAAATACATAATATCATAGTGAAAGTAGACACATCTATCTTTAATGGTATAATGCGATCTCTGAAGGATCGGTATGTCAACCTTAACGGAGGGTGAATATGGTTTATTTAACTTAATGAAAACTCTTTATTAATGTGGGCTCAAATAAACAAATTAACAAACTTTTTGTTAATAAGTAATTTAAACAATGCAAATAAATTCAACCCAAAATAATCAAGAAGTCAATAATACATCTTAAAGCACCAAATTTGATTATAATAATATGAATGATAATGGATATGAAAATTCAAGAACAACCAATCAAAATAATCCAATATGAACAATTAATTTCAAGAACAAAATTGCAATTAATTTCAAGTAATAAAATATAATAAAAAATTAATTGCAAAATTAAATAGAAGAGGGATAGAGAAAGACATCAAGAATTTTATAGTGGTTCGGCATAACCGACCTACATCCACTTTCCGAGCTCCTTTTGGGTATGTCACTACAAACTTGACTCTTTCCACGACTTAGAGTTGAATCGCACAACGTTTCTTTTCCGGGTGCAAGAACAAACCCGATCTTTTCCATAGTTGAGGATCAAACCGTTACAACGGCTCTTTTTCCAGGATCAAGAGCAACCCTTACAATAGTTTGGAAAAATAAATAGCACACTCGACAAACTTTCAAGAATAGTATTTACAAATTTAGCACTCAACGAGTCAATCCTCACAACATAAAATATCTCTTTCAAGATGAAGATGAAAATACGAAATTTGAAGCTTGGAGAAAGAGCAATAATGGTGGCTTAATGAGTTATGGAAGATTAAAAATAATAAAAATTGTTGTCATGATTTGGAAAAGAAGGTGAGTTTAAATAGAGACGAAAAATTGTTGAAAACCATATTTAATTTGAGTCATTGGACCTTGGAAAGAAAAATCAATGGTGGAGATTTTAAACTCAACTAGCTGTTAGACACAAACAAAAAAAATATTATAATAATATTTATCTTTTAAAATAATTTATTTTAAAACCCAACAAAAAGCAAATACCTATCATGTGTCCAAAACTAGCCGTGAAATACAAACATAAAATAATATTGATTTTTTTTTTAAATTCACTCCAAAAATCAAAAGCCCACCATGTATCATTCCTTCTATGCTCCAAGTGACACCTTTCAACTAGTCAACTTTGATTAAAGAAAAATCTACCACGTCATCAGCTCGAGATTTTTTCGTTAAGCTTGTTTTGACTATATCCTCTACATTTGAGTGATTCAAATTACATTGAAATCTTTATTCCAAGCTCTATGCAATAGACTATTCAAAATACTAAAATTATCAATGAATAAATTCAGGTTGTTATCATCAAAACATTAATTAATTCACTCCAAAAATAAAAAAATCACACTACAACAATTTCAGCTTTAGATGTCAGTTCTCAACTGCCATCATATACATATGATGATGAATTTATAAACTGCCATTATATCTCGTGTCATCGTAGGATACGATGGTGGATTATCTTAACCACCATCAACATTTCTGCCATCGTATATATACGATGGCGGTTGTTTAGGATGACGGTTGTGAACTGTCATCTTCTCATAGACATTTGATGGCGGTATTGTACAATGGCAGTTAAGAATTAACATCATACCCATGCCATCTTACATAATATGATGAAAGTTAGCTACGATGTTAGTTTGTAACTGACATAATATGGGTCATGGAAGACAATTGGGAATTGACATTGATTCTAATCAAATTTGTTTTGTTTATATGACATTTAATACCTGTTATTGTTGTATACTACGATGTCAGTTTAACATTAACATCATATCTATTATAACCTGCAACATAGTATTAGCAAAATATGGAACCTAAATCCTGCATAAACGATTTTTATAATACTAATAATTCTCATCTTCTGCCTCGATTAATTTCTTTAGACAAATATTAGGCAAAACAAAGACAAATTTCCAAATAACACAATTTGTCATATCATTTTAGTGTTGATGATCAATTCACAATTGAAGTTCAATATAAAGCTACATAGCATATTTTCAAACCTAGACAAAATGTATAAGATCTACCAAAATTTCAGAAAACATCTCCAACAACTTGACAACCAAATAATGCTACATAATATGTATCAAAACTACATAATGCTTATGATCTACCAAAATTTCAAAAAACTCTCCAGCACTTGTACAACCAAAATGCCTAAGGGATGCCAAACGTTTAGAGCAAAAGCCATAGATTGTGACACCACACATGCAATCTGATCAAGTGTAATTTAACATGTGCTCCATCCACTCAACTCGAACCTCATCGAGTTCTTCTGGGATAAAAGTGTTCTTAATATTAAACTACATTAAAGCAAATAAATAACAAATATTACAATAAATTCATTATTACTAAGTTCGCAATATGTAAAAAGTTGAAATAGTGACATACAAGGGACTTGATACTTACAAGGGACTTGATAGGAGTATCTGGATGACGTAAAACTTCTCTCATGAACTTCATCACATAATACCCAACACTCCACGCAACCTTTTTGGCAAAGGACACTAAATTGTAAAATTAAATAACAATAATTAAGATTTTTTTTTTGCACATGTAATAATAGCTAATTGATTATAACTCAATTTTATTTACCTTTATGGGGAGCCATGTCGTATTGACACTTTTTTTATATTTGGTGAATACTTTGAGCCACATTCATTTCATTGCCCTAAATAGAAGACAAGAACATCCAAAAACAAATGCAAACCTTTAAACAAACTTAAAGAATTGAAAATTTGACTATATGAATACAATATTTAACAAACTTACATATTTACGATATGTTTCAAATCATCCAGTCTGCTAGAGTATAGTGAGTCTAAAATATATGTTGTATTTGCATGTACGTTAACAACCCACAATATCCAATGACCTCCATCAGACGGAATGAATATGAATATGATTACGTTCCTATCAAAAGCTACATAAAAATCCAACTAATATATAATAATGTAAACTCTTACCTAGAATCATATGGAATGAGTACCATTTGTCGTGGTTGATCGAGAACACAATTGATAGAGTCCTTGCTCGATTGGTCGATGTCCAAAAATAAGGTATGATGTCGTTCTAATTTGAAGATATTCAATACTTCTAACCCTTCAAAATATTTCTAGAAAAACCTACACGTTGAATTCCCATTATAGACTAATAAACATGATTCTAAACTTTCCTCCATTCCACACAGTTGTATGATATCCTCTATCATAAGAAAATTATTTTCCCCGTTCCAAAAACTCGATCACTAAGAGACACCCTCAATTCATCATGCGGGGGAAGTTTTTCAGCATATCTATACAAAAAATCACAAATTTAATGAAAAATTCTCCAAGTTATCACTTCATAAAAACTCCTTTGAAATTCATGAAATATGTCTAAACTGGTTAAACAACAATCCTCAAACTTTGAGTTTTTATTTCTATTTTTACAAGTTCATCTTGCACATCTATTATATAACATTTGAGTTAGAAAACTGCTAGGAAGGAATCAATTTCTCAAACTAAAAATCAATTTACGTTCAATATTGGTGGTTTTGGTTTTTATTCTGCACCAAGATGTTAAATTTGAAAATTTTCTTTTTTGAATTAATTATCTTTAGTATAACAGAGTGTGACTACCAAGTTTTACATCTCTAGTCTTTTGTCTTCTACAAAGCTTTCACAAATGGACATGAGCTCTTCTTAAGAGTCCAAGCCTTTATTACTCTAAAATCAAGACCGAATAGAAATGAATCCTTTCCTTTGTTTAACAAAACTACTCAACCATGGAGTTACACAATATGGATATGATCGGATACGACGATTCGTCAATTTATAAAAGAACTAAGATACGGATACGTCTAAGGATAAATCATTTTTATAATATATATTTTTTAATATATATATTTCTAAAAAACGATGATACTGATACATTGAAGACACATTTCTTTTTCTTAAAAAAAATCCAGGATATAGATAAATTTAGCATACAAGTTAATAATAATAGCACAAAATAGAATATAAACACTAAAATACAATACAAAAAAACATCTAAGATGTTGAAGTACAATAATTAATAAAATGCAATAGAAAAGTTACTCATACTTCAAAGAAGAAGAAGAAGATTAGAGGGAGAACTATGAAGATAAGAGAAGAACTTATTCATTGAATTGTTGAAGATATCCAAATGGTTTATATTTTAGTGGACTTTGTGGGGACTCAAATGTGAAGATGAAGATTAGATGATTCTAGGATTTGGTCTTTTATTTATTTTTTTTATTTTAGTTTTGGACTCGAGTAGTAAGCCTATTAAATAGGTTGCCTAGTTTTAGATTGGGAAATATTAGATGAGTTGATTACCTTTTTTCTTTAAAAAAAATACGCATAGAAAGAGATACGTCAAATCGTGTGTCAGATACGTATCTGGGAAGTATATGGAAGTATCAATATCCGACGTGTCTGATATGGATTCTTTGCCTCACATGAAGTATTTGTGCTTCATAACTACTTAAACCCAACATCAAATTGCAAACTCTTGAAAATATAAAAATCAACACCCACAAAATTAAAGTTTGTGGCTAATTGTTTGGGGTTGTCATTGAAATTGTTTTGCTTTTTATAAAAATAAAATGTAGAAGAGTTTAGAGAACATTCAAATTAATTATATACTAGCCTACACTCTTTAAAAGTAATGGAAAAAAATATATTCCCCATCCAAATTTTCCAATAAATTTTCTTAAGGAGTTTGATGTAACTATAAGGGACTATTAATTATATACTAGCCTACACTCTTTGGGGTTTAGTCATAGTGAGACTGTGATTTATTATTTATTAGAGGGATCGGTGGTACTTAAGAAGTTAGATGTAACTACAGGGACAAAACGGTAATTTGATCCAGTTGTACTTACGAGCAATTTGTGAAGGTTCATCGTACTGTTAATTGGTTATATTCAATGGACATAGAAATATATCTGCGATGTGAAGAGTACAACTGTCGATCTTTTGTGGAGTGCTGACAATTAACCGATGGTGGATAGAGTGATTAAAGAGTTTAATTAATTATTCACGTACCGTTGGAGCTTCAAGCTACATGGCCATAAGGTCCCCTTAGTAACTCAAAAAAGATTTAGTTGAGAATCAGTTTTTGGATTAATTTGAATTGTTCAAATTAATAATAGGGAATTTAATTATATATGATATAATTAAATCGATTCGATTATATATGATATAATTGACACAATGTATTTGATACATTATAGTTTAATTAGAAGAATAAATATTTGAATGTGATTCAAATATATTTTCTATGAATAAGATTCATAGTTGTTAAATTTAATATAAATATGATTTATTTTAAATGTTATAAAATAGAGAAAAATAACTATAGTTTATATTGTATATGGTTCAATATTAAAACTATAAATTATAAATATAATATGATAAGTTGGTTATCATATTTATTTATATTATTAATTATTTAGATAATTAATCCATTTTTTCTCTCTAACCACCTTAATGGGTGGTTAAGTGGTTTTATAGCAAAATGGAATAAGTGAAAAAAAATAGTTTTTTTCAATTAGACCATACGAAACAAACATTACACGAAGTTGAGAGAGCCTATGCGATAGACACTCTGAGCTACACGATTGAAGAATTTTCTATACGATAGTGTTGTTCTTCTCAATCATCTTCCTCCTCTAAACTCACAAACTCTCTCCAAACCAAAATAGTCAAATGGATATCCAAGAGTTATGGAAGACTTAACTATCCCATGGAAGATCTCTGCAGGACTCATTAAGGATCTCTATACCTTTGCATCAGGGCCGAACATGTAGTGGTCTAAATTGGTTGATCCACATAAAAAACCATTAAAGTTGGATGGACAAACACAACTTGATCAATTATAAAAGTAAGCGGTGGTACTGTAACCACTTGAGCAATGGTGGTACTGTAACCACTTGAGCAATAACTCAATGGTTCCAAGATTTTAAAAAGGGCAATAATGAGCACAACGTTAATTACATTAGGCTAAAACCTATATATGCAAGGTGAATCTTTTGTCAAAGGTACACTAGAAAATATCCATACTACTCTCTACTGTCAAGTTACTCATTTGTTAGGATTGATGCCCTAAAGTCTCGTGTCTTGTAGTTTGTAAACAGTTATATATGAACACCTGTGATTGTTAATATATGATATTTACTTCATATCTTGTTGTTTTGCTCATTTACGTGTTTTATTTGCTTTACCACAAACCAATAAACATAAAATCCCTGGTTATCTGTATGTGACTCAAGCATCTATATGATGACATACAAATGGATCATGTCTTGAGTGATAACCAAAATGGTCTGTAGTATATGGATATAGGAGGAAAACCTTATCCTGGCAATGCTACGGACAACCCACTTTGTGGAATGGTCACAAGTATTGTGACTTGCCACAGATGATCAAATCCTGATCATTCGTGTTGGGGACATTGTGAGCGGGGGTGTCCTATACAAAGAGTTTGTATAAGACCTGACCACGAAGTGCTAATGTCTCGTTATATAACACCATTCATGACAGAGACTTCACTTCACTAGGATGACCATATGTAACATGACCTCAATCCTGAGTGAGTTGGGAACTCCTGCCATTGAGGGCGGTCCTTTGATTTGTATGGTGCGAGTGGCCATGTCGCCGATTCAAACCTACCACTTTGGGATACATCTGATTTGGGAGCTAGGAACTCAACTACACAAGATGGAATTCACTCATTCCCCGAGGTAGGGGTAAGTAGATAGATTGCTCCCTTAAGAGTTGATTCTGGGGCTTGAACAATGTTGGCGCCACACACCTTCTCTTTGGCCCGAGAGGTGTTCACACATAGTTGGACTATGTTGTATTATTCATTAGATGAATCAATAGTACTTAAGAAGTGAGATGTAACTATAGGGGCAAAACGGTAAATTGGCTCAATTATACTTACGAGCATCTGTGAAGGGTCATTGTACTCGTGATTGGTTATTTCCAATGGACACAGAAATATATCTGTGGTAAGAAGAGTTCAGTTGTTAGTCTTTAGTGGAATCATTGATAGTTAACAGATGGTGAATCTCGTGGCTAAAGAGTTTAGTCAGACATTCACATACCATTAGAGCTTCGAGCTACAAGTCCATTAGGTCACCTGGGTAGCTTTGGATAAAGTCGAGAACCAGTATTTGGGTTAATTTGAAATGTTCAAATTGACAAGAGGAAGTTCAATTATATATGATATAATTGGACTGATTAATTATATATGATATAATTAGCTAAATGTATGAGATACATTATTTTGAAGGAAATTAGATATAAATATGATTTATATCTAGTAGAGGAAAAATACTATAGTAGATATATGATATCAAACTATAGGATATAAATATAATATGATTATATTTATTAATTAAATTAATTGATTAATTATTTAATAATTAACCAATTAAACGTTTGAATGTGGAAATGTGGCCCGCGAAGGTTAAGGTAACCGACGGGTTGAAGTATTGAAAATGGTTTTCATTTTGAGTTTTTAATTGATTGGTGCATTCGATATCCCGCCGCCACAAAAGAAACCGTGAAAGAGCGATCGTCGAAAGCCTATTACGATAGAATCTCATTCGTCTAAACGATCGTCTAGTTTCACACGTTCCCTAAAACGATCGTATACCAATTTTCTAAACGATTGTCCAGTTTTTCCTAAACGATTGTGTAACTCTACTATACGATAAGTGTCTCTGCTATATGAAAAGCAGAGCTCTTCTCGTGTGCGCTTATCGTCTACACGAAATCTTCTCCTCTGTCCTTTACCAAACTCACCAGAGCTCACTCTTTGGGTTTTTGACGCCGAGGATACTCGAGTTTCCCTTGTTGGGTATTGTCCCTGCGACCTTGTTCATATACGTTCAGATCGTTCAGTAAACATCGAGAGGCTCGCCAGGGTGCTGGTAGATCGGTGGGAGTAAACAAACGAAGACCGTCTTTCTTTGGATGAACCACTTTCTCTATGTTTTATCGTATTCTGAAGCATGTTTTGATGAGTTTAATATTGCATAACTGTTAGTATAGAATGTACATTGTTTATATTTCGGTCACTGTGAAATCGAAAGCGATCTGAACCCGCTCATGGAAACTCTCGGTTTAAGATGTTTTCAATTGGTATCAGAGTCAGGTTGCTGATACTCCGATTTCATTTTTGTAACAAAATAACGTTTACATTCCTAGTGGGTGCATTTCTATGCTATTTTTAAGTGTTAATAATGTTGTGGATGTGCCGGATTAATGGATGTTTTCGAGATGAATTGCCTTGGTCTGTTTAAATTCCTTTTACATTTGTGGTTGTATGTAAAGGCCCCTGCGTTTTTGGGCATATATAATCATAATCGAGTCTATATTCAAAGTGGTTTGAAGTCTGGAGTCGTTCGTCGAAGTTATGGGCAAAGGTTGCGACTCTTCGAGGAAGGAGATGATCTAGGGTTGATCGCATCGTGCAGAAAAGGTTCTTATGTGATCGTTGTTCCATCGCATCGTGAAGATGAAGGACTATACGACCATGTTTTGAACGCATCAGTTGAACGATGGGGTATGCGATCAAGAGTTGGTCGTATCGAGACGACGATCGGGCCACGTGATCGCTGAGTATCGTTTAATGCGTGCGTGAGCTAGATGATCGTTTAGGTCCAGCAACTTTATCGCTTAGTAACTGACTAAATGATCGCTTAGCATCGCAGGTAAATCGTTTACCAAGTGCACGCATCGGTTAACGATCAGACACTCGCGTATCGTTTAAAGCGCGCTAGATGATCGTTTTAGGTCAGCAAGCTTCATATCTTAGTAACTGACTAAATTATCGCTTAGTAACTCAAGGTAAATCGTTTACCTATCATCGCCCTACATGATCGCATGGACGATCAGGGCTTTGCAGCCTCGTCATCGTCTACGCGATCATTTGTTAATGTTCCTATCGTCTAGTGCGCACTGAACGATTGTCTTCCTGCTAAAGATTGCTACACGATGGAGACCTTTTGGCGGTTCAAGACCCGATTCGCCTGTGAACCAGTTTTGCTCGATGATAAATGTAATAGATAGGATTTTTCATTCCGGTTCTTTTGGTTTAAAGGCTTATCCGTCCATTAATCTATTTGTTTAATACAATGCGATGTATGTTTTATATGTTATATGTTATGCACATATAGTTAAAATCCACCTTAGGTTATGCATTGATCATGTATCATCTCTTTATTGTAATTGTTCTAATTTAGAGAAGCATGATTTTAATCATGTAAGAGCATGCTCATGCAGCATATAATATAAAGTATATATTTATGCATGCATAAAAAACAATGACATGCATCAATCTTTTATATTATAATTGTTATTTTAAAACTGTATTACGGACTCCATAATGGAAGCTGAATAGTAGCTGCTTGTGAAGCAGCAAAGGAGGCAGTATAGTTGAGGAAATTCTTGACAGATTTGGAAGTCGTTCCAAATATGCATCTGCCTATCACCCTATATTGTGATAATAGTTGGTGCAGTTGAATATTCAAAAAGAACCAAGAAGCCACAAGCGCGGCAAGGCAAGCATTATTGAGCGTAAATACCATCTGATCCGTGAGATTGTACATCGTAGAGAACATTGTTAGTAACCCAAATAATCTTCTGAGCAAAACATTGCTGATTCCTTTTACAAAGGTCCTAACGGCTTAAAGTGTTTAAAAGGCCACCTACGGCTTAAAGTGTTTGTTGGATTTTATGTCCTAAAACTCTTAGTTTGTAAACTAATAAACATATTTCTGTTTTGTTTTTTCGATAAAGTTGTTATTGGAAATTGTCAATCTTGAATCCAATAAAATAAGGTCCTGAGGCTATTTAATGTAGTTTGAACTTTATGTAGTGACATAAAATGTGGATCAAGTTCAAAATATATAGCAAAATTGGTCTAGAGTATATGAATAAGGTTGGATGCCTTATTCTGGGGATACTATGGATGCGACCCACTTTGTAGTTAGTACAAAACAATGTGATCCTGAATCGTTCATATAGAGATATGTGAGTGGGGGCATCCTATGTAATGAGTTTTCGTAAGACGAACCATGAAATAGTCATTTTTTACGTTCTAAATGTCGTTTTATGTATAAAACTTACTATTTCATTAATTAATGACCAAGGTAACTTAATCTTAATCCTGAGCTAACTATGAGCTTCTGTTCACTCGAAATTATCCTTAGATCTGCATAGGTGAGGGCAGCTCATCATCGCTGGCCCAATAAACCTCCCATTTCAGGGTAAGATCAGGTGGATAGCTGGGAACATAGGGGCAAGACGGAATTCACTCCTACCAATTATAGGGATAATAGATAGGTTTTCTTTAGTAACTGAATCCATGTCTTGAACAAGGGGCCCCATCCTCTCCTTAGCCGCGAGAGGGGTTTCAGTTTATAGGTTGGACCTTAAAACCAATTGTTTATTAGAGAATGAGTGGAACTTAAGGAATAAGATGTAGTCTCGGGGGCAAAACGATTTTTATGACCCAGCCGAGATTTATGAACAACCTGTGAAGGATTAGCTTACTAATCATGGTTATTTCATATGGACACAAATATATCTATAGTGAGAGGAGTGCAACTACGCTGGACTCTATAGTGGAATGACCCGTGAGTTAACGAATTGTTGATTAGTTTCGTCTAAAGAGTTTAGCCAGCTAATCTCGGATCGTTGGAACCCATGATCTATAGGTTCATAGGTTCCCTTACTAGCTCATATGGAATAAACTTAGAACAGTTTGATAGAATAATTCAAATTGTTCGAATTAGGTGAAGAAAAGAAAATCGACAAGTATATGTGATATAGTGATCGGTTTTACAGTTTAGAGATATAACTTTAATATTTAAATATGATTTAAATATCAAGAATATGAATACATTCATATTTGGAAGCTCGGAAATAATGGAAATGGTCAAAGATGTAAAAAGTCAAAGAGTTGACTTTTGACTTTGAAAAGTCAAAGTTTGACCGACCTTATATTCAAATGTGATTTGAATTTCGAGAAAATGAATGTGGATTCATGCTCCGGAGGTCAAAATTAGTCAACATGGAAAAAATCATAAAAAGTCAAAATGTTGACTTTTTGGTAAAAGTTTGACTTTGACCAAATGACTATTTTGCCCTTTGAGTAAAGTTAGTGGGAAAATCCAAACTTTTTTTGGATAATTCCACTAACAAAATAATGGGCTAGGTGTTGGCTTATAGTGGAGACATTAAGCCCACTTAGATAGTGGATTCTAGGTTTTGGGTTTTTATGAATTGATTTCATGCAATTATTGCATGACCCATTTCTATAAACATGGGTTTTTGAATTTGGATGAAAGACTTTTGACTTTTTGCCAATTTTAGTTTTCAAAATGTTGCTGGAAAAATAAAAACCCAAACCACAAAATTCCATTTTCATTTTCCATCTCTTTTCTCTCTCTCCGTTTTCTTCATCCATCGGGTCCCACAACCCGGTTCTGAGTCCAGAGGATAGTAGGTCAATTATAGTGGTGGTCTGAAAGGGTTCGGGTCAAGATTCATCGAGGAAAAGCGGTTTTCGGGTTGTATCCTATCCTATTAATTTACTGTTTTTCCATTTATTTGCATGCTAGTTTCCTTTTAATTAAAAGCAATTAAAGTGTAATTAGGTATTTTTCTGCTGCGTATGTCTCGTGTTCCATCATGTGGTATCAGAGCATGCTTTAATTACGCTCAATTGCTTTTGGTGGGTGTTTTTTCTTTTCTATTCAAGTGTTGAATGAAATGTGCACTAAAGTGGATTTATTATGATTTTAGCATTGTTTTTCTTTAAATTTCTTGTGGAAATTTGTAATTGCTCACAAGTTTATGAGCATTAATGTGTGTAAAAGGGTTTGTAAATTTGTTGGAGTCATTAGAGTTGAAATTAGATTGTAATTTCTTGATTCCGGGAGAGAGGACAACAGCAAAATTGAAGAAAAATTGCTCACAGACCCGAAATTAGCCTCCAGACCCGAGAAGTGCTCCCAGACCCAAGATCCAACCCAGTTCGGAGAAGCCCACATGCATGCCTGCCCCGCACGGATCCGACTGCGCGTCCGTCGCTCCGCTTCGCGCGACCCGCGCACCCGTTTGCCT
>NC_052359.1:20739606-20760300 GCF_009727055.1 Benincasa hispida | reverse complement strand
TCTATATACTTCAATTTTGTCTGGAAACTTGTAGATCAACCAAATGATGTAAAACCAATTGGTTGTAAGTGGATCTACAAGAGAAAATGAGACCAAGCCAGTAAAGTACAGACTTTTAAGGCTCGACTTGTGGCAGAGGGTTATACCCAGAGAGAAGGAGTGGACTATGAAGAAACTTTCTCTCCCGTTGTCATGCTTAAGTCGATTAGAATACTCTTATCCATTGCCACCTTCTATGACTATGAAATTTGGCAGATGGATGTCAAGACAACCTTTTTAAACGGCGATCTTGAAGAGAGTATTTGTATGGCTCAACTAGAGGGATTTATTGCACAAGGTCAAGAACAAAAGATTTGTAAGCTTCAAAAATCCATTTATGGGTTAAAACAAGCTTCTAGATCTTGGAATATAAGATTTAATACTGCGATCAAATCTTATGGCTTTAAACAGAATGTTGACGAGCCTTATGTTTACAAGAAGATCGTCAATTCTACTATAGCGTTCTTAGTTTTATATGTTGACGATATTCTACTCATTGAGAATAAAGTAGGTTACCTAGCTGACACCAATAAATGGCTAGCAACGCAGTTCCGAATGAAATATTTGGGAAATACGCAGTATGTTCTCGGGATTCAAATTATTCGAAACCGTAAGAACAAAACACTAGCCATGTCTCAAGCAACTTATATAGATAAAATGTTGTCTATATATAAGACGTAGAATTCCAAAAGAGGTTTGTTATCTTACAGATATGGAATTCATTTTTCAAAGGATCAATGTCCTAAGACACCTCAAGAGGTTGAGGATATGAGATGCATTCCCTATGCTTCCGCAGTAGGAAGCATGATGTATACTAGACCTGACATATGCTACGCAGTAGGGATAGTCAGTAGGTATCAGTCCAATCCTGGATATGATCATTGGACTATCGTTAAAAATATCCTCAATCATCTTAGGAGAACAAGGAACTACATGCTCGTGTATGGTACTAAGGATTTGATCCTTACTGGATACACTGACTCTGATTTTCAAACCGATAAAGATGCAAGAAAATCTACATCGGGATCAGTGTAGTAGTGTGGAGAAGTGTGAAACAAAACTGTATTGCGGACTCCACAATAGAAGCTAAATATGTAGCTGCTTGTGAAGCAGTAAAGGAAGTAGTATAGTTGAGGAAATTCTTGTCAGATTTGGAAGTCGTTCCAAATATGCATCTGCCTATCACCCTATATTGTGATAATAGTGGTGCAGTTGCAAATTCAAGAGAACCAAGAAGCCACAAGCGCGACAAGCATATTGAGCGAAAATACCATCTGATCCGTGAGATTGTAATCGTGGAGACGTTGTAGTAACCCAAATATCTTCTGAGCAAAACATTGTTGATCCTTTTACAAAGGCCCTCACGGCTAAAGTGTTTGAAGGTCACCTATAGAGTCTAGGTCTACGAAGTTTGTAAACTAGGACAAGTGGGAAAACTTTTGGGTATATGCCCTAGTTTATTGTATTCATATGTTTCTTTCACTTTAAATTCACATTGTGATACTCCATAAGGAGTTTAGTCCAAGTGGGAGTTTATTGGATTTTTATTCTAAATATCGTTTTATGTATAAAACTGAGACTATTTCGTTAAATTGATGACCTAGGTAACTTAAATCTTATCCTAGCTAACTATGAACTTCTGTTCAACTTATCGGAATTTATCCTTAAGTCTGCATAGGTGAGGGCAGCTCATTATGCGCTGGCCCAATATACCTCCCATTTCAGGGGTAAGATCAGGTGGATAGCTAGGAACATAGGGTGCAAGATGGAATTCACTTTACCATTATAGGGATAGTAGATAGGTTGTTCCCTTTAGTACTGAATCCAGGTCTTGAACAAGGGGTCTCATCCTCTCCTTGGCCCGAGAGGGGTTTGGTTTATAGGTTGGACCTTAAACCAATTGTTCATTAGATGATCAGTGGAACTTAAGGAACAAGATGTAGTCTCGGGGGTAAAACGATTTTTATGACCCAACCAAGATTACGAAAAACCTGTGAATGATTAGCTTACTAATCATGGTTATATCAAATGGACCTAAATATATCTATAGTGAGGGGAGTGCAACTACGGGACTATAGTGGAATGACCCGTTAGTTAATGAATGTTGATTAGCTCCGTCTAAAGAGTTTAACCAGCTAAACTCGGATCATTGGAGCCCATGATCTATAGGTCCATTAGGTTTCCATACTAGCTCATATGGAATAAACTTAGAACAGTGTGATAGAATAATTTGAATTGTTCGAATTAGGTGAAGAGAGAGAAACCGAAAAGTATATGTAATATAGTGGTCGGTTTTACAGTTTAGAGATATAGCTTTAATATTTAAATATGATTTAAATATCAAGAATATGAATACATTCATATTCGAAAGTTCGGAAATAATGGAAATGGTCAAAGATATAAAAATTCAAAGAGTTGACTTTTGACTTTGAAAAGTCAAAACTTTGATCGACCTTATATTCAAATGTGATTTGAATTTTGAGAAAATGAATGTGAATTCATGCTCGAGAGGTCAAAATTAGTCAATACGGAAAAAATCATAAAAAGTCAAAATTGGTAAAGTTTGACTTTGACCAAATGACTATTTTGCCCTTTGGCTAAAGTTAGTGGGAAAATTCAAACTTTTGTTGGATAATTCCACTAACAAAATAGTGGACTAGGTATTGGCTTATAGTGGAGACATTAAGCCCACTTAGATAGTGGATTCTAGGTGTTAGGTTTTTATGAATTGATTTCATGCAATTGTTGCATGGCCCTTTTCTATAAATATGGGCTTTTGAATTTGGATGAAAAACTTTTGAATTTTTGCCAATTTTAGTTTTCAAAATGTTGCTGGAAAAAATAAAAACTCAAACCACAAAATTCCATTTTCATATTCCATCTTTTTTCTCTCTCTCCGTTTTCTTCATCCATCGGGTCCCACAACCAGGTTCTAAGTCCAGAGAATATTAGGTCAACTCTATTGGTGGTCCGAAAGAGTTCTAGTCGAGATTCAACGAGGAAAAGCAGTTTTCGGGAGCTACAAAGGTTGTATCTTATCCTATTAATTTACTGTTTTTCCCTTTATTTGCATGCTAGTTTCCTTTTAATTAAAAGTAATTAGAATGTAATTAGGTCCTTTTTCCGCTGCGTATGTCTCGTGTTCCATCAAGCACTATGTCAGGCATCGTACATTGACAAGATGTTGCTCAAGTATTTGTTGCAGGACTTCAAGAGGGGCCTACTATCGTTCAGGCATGGAGTCACTTTGTCTAAGGAAATGTGTCCTAAGATGCCTCAAGAGGTTGAGGAAATGAGACGGGTCCCATTTGCGTCTGTCGTTGGCAATTTGATGTACACGATGCTCTGTACTCATCCAGACATCTGCTACGCTGTGGGTATAGTCAGTAAGTATCAGTCTAATCTAGGCCAGGGTCACTGAACCTCAGTGAAGAACATCCTAAGTATCTTCAGAGAACGAGGGACTATATGCTCATATATGGTTCAAGGGATTTGATCCTTACAGGACTTATTAAGGATCTCTAAGTGGATATCCAAGAGTTATGGAATATTTAACTATCTCATGGAAGATCTCTACACCTTTGCGTCAGGCCAAACATGTAGTGGTCTAAACTGGTCGATCCACATAAAAAACCATTAAAAGTTGGATGGAAAAACACTAACTTGATCAATTATAACAGTAAGTGGTGGTAGTGTAACCACTCGAGCAATAACTCAATGGTTCCAAGATTTAAAAAAGGGCAATAATGAGCACAACGTTAGTTACATTAGGCTAAAACCTATATATGCAAGGTGAATCTTTTGTCAAAGGTACACTAGAAACAATCCATACTACTCTTTACTGTCAAGTTATTCTTCTGTTGGGGTTGATGCCCTAAAGTCTCATGTCCTGTAGTTTATAAACAGTATATATGAACACCTGTGATTGTTAATATATGATATCTACTTCACATCTTGTTGTTTTGCTCATTTACGTGTTTTATTTGCTTTACCACATACCAATAAACATAAAATCCCTGGTTATCTGTATGTGACTCAAGCATGTATGTGGTGACATACAAGTGGATCATGTCTTGTGTGATAACCAAAATGGTCTGTAGTATATGGATATAGGAGGGAAACCTTATCCTGGTAATGCTACCCTCCCTTCCCGAAAGCGAAAGGAAGAACATGAAATTCTTTTTCCTTTCTTTCGCAGGGACCGGGAGATTTAAAAAAGGATCTTAGAGTGTATAGGGTTGGGCCAGGGACGCGGCCCGCTTTGTAGAATGGTCACAAGTATTGTGACTTGCCACAGATGATCTGATCCTGATCATTCGTGTTGGGGACATGCGAGCGGGGCCGTCCTATACAAAGAGTTTATATAAGACCTGACCACGAAGTGCTAATGTCTTGTTATATAACACCGTTCATGACAGAGACTTCACTTCATTAGGATGACCATAGGTAACATACCTCAATCTTGAGTGAGTTAGGAACTTCTGCCATTGAGGGCGATCCTTTGATTTGTATGGGTACGAGTGGCTATGTTGTCGATTCAAACCTACCATTTTGGGGATACGTCTGATTTGGGAGCTGAGAACTCAACTACACAAGATGGAATTCACTTCTTCCCCGAGGCAGGGGTAAGTAGATAAATGGCTCCCTTAAGGGCTGATTCCGAGGCTTGAATGATGTGGCGTCACACACCTTCTCTTGGCCCGAAAGGTGTTCACACATAGTTGGACTATGTTGTATTGTTCATTAGAGGAATCAATGGTACTTAAGGAGTGAGATGTAACTACAGGGGCAAAACGGTAAATTTGCCCAGCTGTACTTACGAGCATCTGTGAAGGGTCATCGTACTCATGATTGGTTATATCCAATAGACACAGAAATATATCTGTGGTAAGAAGAGTTCAGTTGTTGGTCTTTAGTGAAATCACTGACAATTAACGGATGGTGAATCTCATGGCTAGGGTTTAGTTGCCATTCACGTACTGTTGGAGCTTCGAGCCACAGGTTCCATTAGGTCACTGGGTAGCTTGGATAAAGTCGAGAACCAGTGTTTGGGTTTAATTTGAAATGTTCAAATTGACAAGAGAAAGTTCAATTATATATGATATAATTGGCTAAATGTTATGAGATACATTATTTTGGAGGAAATTATATTATAAATATGATTTATCTAGTAGAGGAAAAATACTATAGTAGATATATGATATCAAACTATTAGGATATAAATATAATATGATTATATTATTAATTAAATTAATTGATTAATTATTTAATAATTAACCAATTAAACGTTTGAACGTGGAACGTGGGCCACAAAGGTTAAGGTAACTGGCGGGTTGAAGTATGAAAATGGTTTTCATTTTGAGTTTTTAATTTGATTGGTGCATTCGATATCCCGCGCCACAAAAGAAACCGTGAAAGAGCGATCGTCGAGAGCCTATACGATAGAATCTCATTCGTTTAAACGATCGTCTAGTTCACGCATTCCCTAAACGATCGTATCCAATTTTCTAAACGATCGTCCAGTTTTTCCTAAACGATCGTGTAGCTCTACTATACGATAAGCGTCTCTGCTATACGATAGCAGAGTTCTTCTCGTGTGCGCTTATCGTCTACACGAAATCTTCTCCTCCGTCTTCTACCAAACTCCCCAGAGCCCACTCTTTGGGTTTTTGATGCCGAGGATACTCGAGTTTCCCTTGTGGTGGTGTTGTCCCCGCGACCTTATTCGTGTACATTCGGATCCCGGCAGTAACAATCAAGAGACTCCCTGGGTGCTGGTTGATCGGTGGGAGTTTTTCGCTGTTGTGGGTTAAAACAAACGAAGACCGTCTTCCTCTACTATGAACCCCTTTCTCTATATTTTATCGTATTCTGAGCATGCTATTGATGAGTTTAATATGCATAACTGTTAGTATAGAATGTACATTGTTTATATTCCGGTCATTGTGAAATCGGAGCGATAATGAACCCGCTCATGGAACTCTCGGTATGAGATCCTTCATCATCAACCCATTAATACTTGAGCATTAAAGTGTCAATGGCCTGACACCACTCCGAGTTTAATTTCTTTGTTGTAGGGTACACTCACATTTATTTTCTCTAAATTATAAATTTACAGTTGATCCATTTTTTTAATATCTACAACCATTCTCCATTTGTAATAAAAATACGGTTAGCATTCAACTAACATTGTTGTTGGGATGATTTTTGAGAGCGTTAAAATTAATTAGTAACAATCTTAACTGTTTTGAGTGTTTTTATAACTTTGATTGCGAATAATATTTATTAAAGTCACTTTTTAAAACAAATATTAATTCTCACATTTCTTAAAATTCAGTTTCTTACTAGGTAACTTTTTGTAGAGTCGATATTTACTTCCTATCAAGGTTTAAAATTGGCACAAAAGAATTAATAAAAGTAAAACAGGGAAGTTTTTGGATGACTAAAAAAAATGTAAATGAAAGACAAATATAAAAAGAAAAAAAAATCAAAATCTGGCTAATGATTCAAATTCAAGGTAATCTCATCAAATTGCAATTCTGATCTCCAAGCAATTAGTCTACTTGTTCAGAAAGTCAGGGTAGGTTAATTCTCCTTAATCTATCGATTATAACAAGCATTACAACCAACTTTTATTATCTAATCAATCGAAAAGTACAACAGAAAGATTAAGACAAAGTCAATTAAGCAAATTAGGCAAAATAATTACACCTAAACAATTTTGTTTCTTTTATCCTAGAGTCTGTCATGCAAGTTATGTAATTATATATATATATATAAAAAGTCATTGGAAACACACAAGTCAACTCTTATGCTACTAAAATTAAACAATATTCAAGACAATTATGGATTGATAACTTCTTGAAATTGGAATAATTAGGGTTAAATAATGAGAAACACATTCATTTTAGTAAAAAAAAAAATGAAATTGCATATATGCGTTCAACACAAACAAGAACATTCTTTTAAATGAAAAATGCATTACTGACATGTTATAAGGCAGGAATTAAGAAAATTTTACTAAGTGATGTAGAGAAGCCAACATAAGAAGTATGCGTTGAGACCCATCTTATGTAGGGCAATACATTTCGCTCGTCCATAATGTCAAATCTCAACTTGCAAGTATGAGTGACCTTATAGGCGATGTCTGAACATATTAGAGCAGTAGGCGGCTAAGACAAGGCATAGAATTTAATGCTAGTAAATCACAAGTTGTTGATGAGATACATATAAAAGGGTAAGTTGCTCATAAGAAAAGGGATTAGACAAGTTAGATACTACACACTTAGGCATTTAGAATTTCATTATATATATTTAGTCCCTTAGCTGTCTACAAGAAGAAAAAGGAGGAAGATTGCCATTCCACCGTTGATTATAGAGGTTTTGCCGGAGATAGAGTTCGAGAGAGACAACCTCCAGTACATCCTCACCTCAGTCGACAACAGCAAGCACCAAAACAAGCCAAAAGGAGCAAGATATTGAGCCTGGGCTCTCGGCTCTTTCTTTTCCCTCACTTAGCATTGTCTTCCATTATTCATTTTGATTGAACTGAGATTCTGTAAAAATACTTCATCAATATTAATTCAATCATGATTTCATCTATTTTTACATCTTCTTACATGTTTTCCATCATCATGAGTAACTAAATTCACTGAAGGTTAGGTGGAACTAAATGCTATTCTGTTAAGTTACACGTGTGTGAAGTTCAACTTGCTTGATGTTTACTTAAAGTTTTATGCTTGAATCCATCTTATGAATCGATTTGAGTAGAAATAGTTAACTTCTTGAGAAAGTAAGTAACTGTGAGACACATTGAGTAAGAACATTAAGTAGCTTTAGAGATAAAGTAAATCATGTTGTTTATCTGTTCATTTTATCCAACACATGCATCTTAGAGATAAGACAAGTGGCATTCATATCGAGAGATAATGTTGAAGATAGACTTAGGTTTAGAATAGAACCTGGACGCATCACACATGTATACTTAGAGTTTAGCAAATAGTCCTCCCAACCCCTTCTCATTCCATTGATTTCATAAAAGTTTGTTGTCCGTCACTAAGGAATCAACACATCGCCTCCTAACGCATAATCCATCTTGTCAACGCATCCCTTCACCAATCCCTTTCTCCTTGCATGCATGTTGTTTTAGTTTAGCTATAGTCTCAGCACTCACACACACTTGAATCATCACTGTAGAAGATCAATTTAACCATATTGCGTTAGTATTTACTAATCCTTGCGTTCGACCCTAGACTTCCAGGAAACTTGAATTAGGTTTATACTTATATCTAGCTTAAGAAAACTTGTATGCAACTAGAACTGTGCATGAAATATCAGGATTCTATCATATAATTCACTCATGAACTCAAAATAAATAAGATAGAAATCAAGCGCAAATATGGATCCTGAAAATCATGCATAACATACATACAAACAATTGATACATTTAAGGTGTCAGTTCAATCAATGAAAAGCCGTAAAGAATAAGAACAAGGGGAAAAAAATACTTGAAAAATTGGAAAATTACACTCAAGTTCAAAGCCTTGTGATTTTACCATTGGATTCGAATTAACCATTGAATGAAAATTTGAACTCTAGTCGAACACTGTGATATAGCTGGAATTCAACTTGGAATCTACAAAATTTAAGAGTGTAGATGAAAAAAGGACAAAAAAAAAATGCTTCTTTCCAAAATTTATGACTAAAAACTACACACATTTACGATTCTTTTTTTTAAAAAAAAAAACACAATATTGTCAATACGCTAGGGATTACATCTCGTCGCTATCCAAAATTTTAAAAGTAATTAAAGATAGAAACGTGCATGTATTTATGAAACTTATTTGGCTCTAAAAACATAAGTTATTTGTTTGTTTGCATATTTTTTTCTTAATTTATGATTGAATATTGTGAAATTAGAAGAAATTCGTGTTAGTATAATAAATATTCGTGATCCTTGATATATATATATATATATATATATTTAATATTTTCCATGTTTTTGTGAAGATTTGGGGTAAAAATTACAAAATTGCAATTATGTTGCAACTGCAATAGGTTTTCAAATAAGACAAGCATCTCGAATTTCAACATAATTGAAAAGGATTTCTCGAGTCAACTCATATTCTCAGTAATTTTATAGCCCAAAGATCCTGAAAAAACCCTAGCATATGGAGACTATAAATAGAGTATAAACTGTGAAGCACAGACAAAGATACGATAATTTGTTAATTTCTAAAAATCTAAGATACGGATACATATAAGGATGTATCATTTTTTTATATATATTTTTCATATATATATTTCTAAAAAAACGAGATATTGTTACGTTGAAGATACATTTTCTTTTTCTTTAAAAAAGTCTAGGATATAGATAAATTTAGCATATAAGTTAATAACAATAACACAAAATAGAATACAACATTGAAATACAATACAAAAAAAAAAGTAACATCTAAGATGTTAAAGTACAATAGTTAATAAAATGTAATAAAAAAAAAAGACTCATATTGAAAAGAAGACGAAGTAGAAGATTAGAGGGAAAAGAATGAAATAAATGAAAAACTTCTTCATTGAATTTTTGAAGATATCCAAATGGTTTATATTTTAGTGGACTTTATGGGAACTTAAATGTGAAGATGGAGATTAGATGATTTTAGTTTAGAGTTTGATCCGTTATTTTTTTTTTTTTTTCTTTTAGTTTTGGATTTGAGTAGCGAGCTTTTTAAATAGGTTGCCTAGTTTTAGATTAGGAAAAATTAGATGAGTTGCTTGTCTTTTTTCTTTAAAAAAAAGTATTTGAAAGTATCGGTATCCGATACGTGTCTGATACTGATTTGTTGTCTCACATGAAGTATTTGTACTTCATAGGGTATGAAGTTTAAGGATTCGAGATACCTTATACAATTCTTCACTAAATTTTCTTTTTCGATTCTTGATTCATGCATTTGTTACTTTGTTATTCAATAGTTTTTGTTATGCGTTAAGAGTTCTTGTTACGCTCTTATTCAAGCCACCCTAATCAATATAATTAGTGTGTTAAAACCAAACTCTCCTCGACAAATATTGAGTTAGTTTGATTGAGGAAAGGGTATAGTTAGTGTTGGATTTTGGCAAAATATTAGAAGTGCAGTTTGTCCCACATCGATTAAATTGAAGAATGGAGATGGGCTCTAAGCTTGTAAAATGAGTCTATGCCTCTAGTTTCAAGTTGTTCCAATTAGAAATATTTTAAGCTTGAGTCGGCTAACTCTATTTAAATTTCCTTTATATATTTTCTAGTTTGAGAGTGGAAAATGGTGTGAGTAGTATAAAAGTTTTGAGAGATGTAGTTACTATATTAGATTAAGCTAATTTTATCTTGTAATTTCCAATTTTCCTACGATGTTTCATTCTATATTCCAACACTATTTTTAGTTATTATTTTCATTTAAGTTGTGTACTTTTTTACATTAGTTTAATACAAATTCTTCCATTATTATTCAACTTTATTTTTCCTTTATTCTTGTCAAGTCCTTCCACATTTTTACTATTTTACTTCTTTCCATCATATGAACTAAAGCTTTTGTTAGGATTTAAATTATGTAAATATCCTAATGAAGAAGAATAAATTTTTCATAGGATTTAAATATGTAAATATCCTAATGAAGAAGAATAAATTTTTCATGCACAAAAAATAATTTTACTCATTTTCATAGCATAGTTTCTTTTATTAAATTTATTTTCATTATTAGTCCTCTAGATTAATATACAAAAGATGAGTTTAATTCTGAAAGGATTAAACTTGAATTTCATGATAGCAATATAGGAAAATAGCTTAAATATAAGCTTCTGTTCTTTTACCTTAGAAATAGGACATGACTTTTAGGACCTTAGATTGGATGCTTATTTATCTAAGTTTACATTAGCTATAGATATATAGGTTTAATGATTTAAGCTTCTAAAGATCCTTCATGGAAAGTCGAATAAGTGTTGAATTCGGTCCACCATATGTTTAAGTTTGAGTCAAAATTACAATTATTACGTGAAATGTGGCATTCTCTAACCGACATATATAAGCATGTTTGAATCTCTCCTCTATTTTCTTGTTCGCTATCTTTTTTCTTTTACAAACACAACCATCTCTAAAAATTATTTTTCTGGTTACCTTCTATTGTTTTTTCTTTTTAGGAAATTCTTAATCATCATAAAAATTTTGTTACATTCGTTCTTTTGAGTATGATACCCGAAATACTTTCTGTTTGTTACTTGTTGACGTTGTGCACTTGCACTAGAGACTGGGAGTTGCTATCTTTGCACATGGTTTGATTTTGAGCATGTGATTTGGTCTACTCCACCAAGTTTTTAACACTATATACAACGCTCAACTATTTTATTTCTGATTCCTTGGCTTCTTTAGCTCATGCAATAACATTTTGACGCCATCTTTGGGGTTAAGAGAATGCTTCATCCTCGAGTCTATTAGCATTGCCTCTAATTTTCATGACTCGATTACTTAATTTAAGTTCGATTAACTCCAATTTGATCTTGAGCTCCTAGACACTATCGAATCATTTAAGGAGCAGTTGAGGTACTGAGTTGGTTATTATAGTCGATGGTTATTCTAGTTGGTGGTTTATAATAGTTAGTGTTTAGAGTGCAAACTGTTTTAGTTTGAGTTATAATAGTCTGTGTTTGAGGCGTAAACTATTTTTGTTTGGGTAGCAAATAGTAAACATTGTACAAAAGAAGAAAATAGAATATGAGTGATAAATAGTAAATATTGTAGCAAAGAGGGTTTGAAAATATTATTTACCATACGTAATTGTAGGTTATAAATAGTATACAATACTATTATATTTGGTACCCCAAACATGGAGTAGGCTATAATAACTCATTCCCCTAACTTATAGTTGGTGCCTCAAACGGCTCCTTAGGGAGTGTTTAGGGCAAGGAACTGGTTATTATAGTTGGGTCACAATCGTTTGTGTTTGGAGTGTAGACTATTTTAGTTTGAGAAGGAAATAGTAAACACTGTAGTATATAATAAAAAATAGTAAAAATCGTAGCAAATAGTAAATACTGTAGCAAATGGGGGCTTCGAAATGTGTTGATGATAGCCATTTGGAGACTATAGAATAGTATTGACCGTAGTAAGAGGTGGTTATTATAATCTTAAGATAGTCCTTGTCCTAAACGCCGCCCTCTTAATCTCTACAAAATGAACAATAAAGTACATGAGATTTATAAATATAACTTGAGTAAATGACACAAATAACACATCAGAGGTGCTATCAAACTTGTACATTTGGTATATTTAATTTCTTACCCAACTAAATTTTATCTGCTAAAATTTCAAATTGATTAGTTCAAATGCCATATCTTTTTATACAAATAATGTCATTTTCTATCAAATAAAATTGTATTTATTTCTCTTATATTTTGCCACTAATCTTTTACCTAAGGATATATGATATAACATTTTAAATAATTATTTAAAAATATAAATTATCAATAAAAAAATATAGTGGATATTTTTAGTCATTATTGTTAATCAGACAATTTAGACTTAGTTATCAAATATTATAAGGAAAATTATTTCAAATGATAAAACTCTTAAAAATATTTACAAGATATAGCAAAATTTTAGAATTATCAATGATAGACATTGATAGACTTCTATCTATCAGTGTCTATCAGTCTATCAATGTCTATCAACGTCTATCATTGATAATTCTAAAATTTTGCTATATTTTATAAATATTTTAATTTATTTTTTTTATATTTAAAAACAACCCTTATTATAACCTACTTTTTCATATTTTAAAATTGAAATTTATCGAATACTAATTTATTTTATTTTACAATTATTTTTTTTTAAAAATAATATTTGTCAACCATATTTTAAAAAGCTATAACAACTCCAACTTAATCTTAAGTTTATATCAATGACGAGTTAATAATTACTGTTGTATAATTTATACTATATTAAAAAGCTACGATCCAAAAACACTTTTTTTGGGACAATCATGTCCATTCTTTAGTTTATATAGTTACAAAATGAATCATTGGCAATATATTTTAAATGGCAAAATTAAATTAATTAATCATCCTTATGAATAAACAATTAATAATTATCGTTTATAATAAATTCTTAAATAGCAGTTACAAACTTACTGCTTATTCTTATATATTTACAACATAAACCGTTGAGAATTAATTTTAAATGGCAAAATCAGCAGCCAATTGCACATAATCAGAGTATATTGAAGACTGGGTTGTGAATATTTCATCTCTTTTAGAGGCCAAATTCATGTTTTGTTTGTCCCATTTTTAATATTATTTCTAAAGGAAGAACTAAGTTAACTTCAAGAATAATGTGATTTTTAAAAGTAATGACAAAAATGAGGTACATAGGAAACAAATGTAAAAAATTGTGTTGAAGGGAAAAGTATTGACAAAAATAAGATAGATTTTAGTGAGGAGGAAAATCATGTACTCGGTACACAATTATGGTTCAATCCCGTCAGCACCTCATGGATGCTAGATGGCTGTCATGTCAACCATGAGGACTTGTTCAAATGACCGATAAGGTCCAAGATTTAGTATTTTTCATTTTTCCCCATTTTGATTTTTTTTTTTTAATCTTTAACTAAATTTTTTTTCCTTACTAGATTTTAGCATAAAAACAATTTTGATTGTTTTTTTTTTTTTTTTCTTGATCTTTTATATCATACTCGTTTACTAGATTCAGTTTCTCATGATAAAATGTAATTTCATTTATTCTTTAATTTCAAAATAGAAATTTACATGAAGTTAAAAGTTTGAATTACAAGTCACTCAGTTTTCCATAGGAGTTGTCTTCATGTGCCTCTAGATTAGCTTCACCTTGCTGTCGTTGTCGTCTACAACGAATACGTCTTTGATCAGTGTCAACAATATTGAGTCATCTTGTCTGTTGAATAATACTTTCTACATTTACCAAGGTTTGGTCACACATTGAATTCAATTTTGGTAAATTGTGTTGTACTGAATATTACTGTTGTACATCTTGGATAAAATTATTCTGTATGATGAAAAAAATTAATACTAAATAATGTTCATATCATATATTTGGGAAATGTAAGATAATAAAACTCTTACCATGCAGTAATAGTAAGTGTCGTCAGGTGTGATAAATCGTCTCGTGATTTAATCGTACCAGGAAAAATAGTCATCTGATATCGCTGGTCCATTTGTTATTTCTCCCTATGCACAACGATCATGACGTGCATGTCAGTACGATATATATTTAGCGTGAATTCAGTGCCAGTCTTGGTCATGCTTACCTCTCAAATCAACCTGGTGTAGTGTCGGGAGTGTATAGCACAACGAAGATAGCGTTTGTCATAGACCGAACTGTCTCAACACACGATCTAGTTGATGCCACTCTACTATATGGAAGCATATAAGAGGGCTAATGGTCAACCAAATGTCTTAACCATTACGACAATAATCAAACAATAATGACCATAAATATCTTACGTGTATGCTGTCCAATTAATTTTTTTTTAAAAAAAAGAATAATTAGACACCTAAAAGGTTTGTAATAATCATTTGTATATTCATTTGTTACATGATTGTACATCAATTGGTCAAATATTTGTCGGCATATTAGCAACATATTTGCTAACTATTCATAAACAACTAATAAACCACTCCATCTAAAAATTTTAAAAATATATAATTAATTTATTTTATTACATAAAATAATAACGGAATAAATATATAAATAAAATAAAACCTGGCACTGAGTGGATGGTAATCTGGGGCCTATAACTGGATTTGTGGTGCTATAATTTTAAATCTTTCATAAGCCCATACTTTAGCAATATCAGTGGTCTTGCTATTTCCAAAGCCCGTGCATTAGTAGCCTAAAATAGTTCTCTAAAAAGCCATGCAAGATAGGCACCACTCCATGGGTACATACTAGCATGCTTGAAATCAGACAACAACAGAAGAAACATAAGATGTACCAGAGTGTTCGACTTGTCAGCAAATAAAAATCCTCCAATAAGTTGCATAATTATGCTCATGCATACCTCTATATACCGATGTCGTTGGCATCGAGAGGCAACTTTGAAAATTGGGGTGCTAACCATGGGATACTCAATCTTGAGCCTTTCAAATCATCTGGTCAAACGTCCAAAAGATCGTCATAAAAAGTTTTCCAATCATATTGTAGTGAACCTGTCAAAGGTTCTCCGTCCACTCGTAATCCAAACTGAATAGCAACATTCTGCAACATAATTGTGCATTTCCCACAATGCATGTAAAATGTGTGGGTTTCTGGTCTCCAACGCTCTACTAAAGTAGTAATGAGGTGTCAATCCAGTTGGATAAATCCAATATGTGCAACCCCAAGAAAATTAGTCTGTTGTACGTAAGGCATAATACGTGGATGAAATGGGAGAGTACGTTGTGCAAATGCCTCTTTTATCTAATAACCTAAAACTATAGTAGAAGAATTATTCCATATCAATTGTGAATGATGGGTATTATGTTAATATACTTGCACAGGATTAAAAAGACCAAGATCCATAATGCACAGACACTAAAAGAGTATAAACTCAAATTACATAAAAAAAATCCATTATATAACAAATTCAAATTACATAACAAAATCCATTACATAAAAAATCCATTACATAACAAATTCAAATTACACAACAAAATCCATTACATAACAATTTCAACTAAAAAAAGTCCACTACATAGCAAATTCAATTACGTAGCAAAATCCATTACATAAAGAATCAATTACATAAAAAAGTCCATTACATAAAAAAAGCAATTACATAACAAAATCATCAATGACCCGAAGAGGAAGCACCTAATATACGTTGTGGACAAGTACGCTTGTTATATCCTTCTCCGTTGTTACATCGAACTTTTTGGCTAGTCCCTCTTCAATCCATTTCATTATGAATTCACGTACTTTTTGGGCGACCCTATTCTCTTAGTAAGTTCACATTTGGACGAACTTCATAAATTTGACCAATAATCTGGGTGTTGTATTAGATGGAAGCGATGTGAAATGGGATAATTTGTAGCATTCATCAATAAAAGGTAGGTATGTCAAACACATGTAATTTCAAATTGTAATTACATGAAAGCATGGAATCTTGAATGAGTGCCATTTATTACAAGAACAAGCCATTTCTTTCAAGCTCACAGCTTGTATGTGTTGGTCTTTATAGGTAGAAATCATACTTATGCCAGTTTGTAATTCAAAAATTTGGGTTTCCTTGTCAATTGATGTCATTGTATGTGCAGATGCTCGTTTTTCCCACCTCTTAAGCTTTCTCTGACATATTTTGTATATATGTCCCCACGATCGAGTGCTTTGTTTATCTATTGCCTTCGACGTTCAAAATATAGTATTGTGCGATAGAATGTTAGCCTAACCAAAAAAGTAATTGGTAACATTCTAGCACCTTTGAAAACCCTATTAATACATTCAACTGCATTTCTTGTCATTCATCCATAGCGGTACCCATCATCATGTGATTGTGTCCATTTTTTCAAGTCAATATCAGAAAAATATTCAAGTCACTTGGGATTCAATTGCTTCAACTCTTTTATGCACCTAATGAACTTGTGCCTTTGGTGTTGATTTCCTGCCTTAAACACCAAATCTTTTAGTTGCTTTGATTTGTATTTCATATTGAAATTACTAGCAACATGACGAAGACAATATCGATGGTACGTTCTGTAAACCCTATACCTTGATTTCCCTATTTAAGAATGTTGATTAGAATATTAAGTGTGGTTAACTTATGATAACAATATGCTTGTAGGGAAAAGACTTAGGAAGGAAGGGAAGAAGAAGAAATATTCTAAGTATTGAGTTGAGAGCTCTCGGGTAAGAGTTGCATGTGTGCCATGGAAGGTAAAAAATGTGGCTAAGTGTATAGGCCATATGTTGAGGTTAAGAGGGTTGTTGACCAAGGTAGGTGTGAGGCAGCCATATACATTTAACAAAGTTAGGAGGGGCGCAAGGCTTGTGTTGAGGCAAGGCTAAAGGAAAGGTAGCATATGTTATGGGAGGTAAGGGCTAAGCATGTGTTGGCTAAGGGATGGTCAAGGATGAAGCCATGCAATGGCCACTAGTTTAGGTGTTGGCGTGAAGAGGCGCTGAAGCAATGTATTGAGGTTAAAATGTGTGCAGGTCGCACACAACATCAGGCAAGGAAGCCTTATGCACTGATGGTCTGGTGCATGCGATGGCTAAGTATGGTGCATGCGTTCTAAGGGAGCCTTGCGTTAGTAGGAAGTGAAGGAGAGCCTTGTGTTGGGGAATTAGTGAAAGTTCCAGTTTAATCACCCTCCCTAGTGGGCTAGCTGGCGTGATTAAGGAAGATAACTTCATATAGTGGGCTAGCTGGCACCTTAAGGTTGAGTTGAGGTATGCAATGTTCAGTTATAAAAAGGAAGTGGTAATTCAGGCTCTTAGTTTAGCCATTTCTCTCGTTCCAAAGAAGAATTTCTAGAGTCAACTTGAAGATTTATGAGTGTTGTTGACGTCCTTGGGCTGCCGGAAAAAGCCTCCCAAGAATTCAAGTTGAAATTTGAAGTTTCCCCAAATAGTTCAAGCTCTCGGGTGATTTTGAGCAAAAGGTGAAGATTGAAGGTTTTCGAACTGACCATGAGGAATCTGAAGCTTAGATTTTAAGATAAGCAAGTTAAGACATTTATAAACAATTTTAGAGAAGGAAATTTCTGAAATTAAGTCTGGAAAAAGAGTTATTCAAGTTCAAAATTGAATTTGGAAATTTTAGTTGATTAAGCAGGCAGCTGCTTCAGTTGAGTAAGTAGGAAGCTCGACTAGCCAAACGAAGGTGTTGTGGACGTGCATGCAAGGACAAGGTGTTGCACCAAGTGTGTGCACAAAGGTTTTGCTGGGGCGGGCGAGGCATTGTGGTGTGCGAGGAAGCGTGCACGACTGTGCTGGGCAATGAGCGCTGACGCATTGGCAAAGCACACAACGCATGGGCGTGTGAGCGTGGTTTGCGCAAGAGGCAAGGGCTTAAGCACATAGCCTAACAACTTAATCCAAGGTATCGCTTAAGTGTGTCATACGTTGGTTAGTCATGCATTGGGAAGAACCTTGGCACTCAAAGCCAAATGTTAAGCTTGTTCTGATAGGTTAGGCCTATTAGGGAGCCAATAGCACTGACCAAAAGTGTTTATCATTTTTATAGGAATAATGGCAATAGGGAAGACCTATCAACCCTAAGAAGAAGGCCCAAGACTGTGAGTGAAAAAAACCAAGTGCTTTCCAAATGCTTTGATAACACATGTTTTACTTAAAGAATAATTTCAGACTTGTTTCATTTCTAAGTATGAATGAGATAGTTTTCCAAATAAACTAGTTTCCAAGAATTAATTTTAATGCATGTTTAGTCTAAAAGTTTCATGAAAGCATGATATAAATACTCTTATTCTTTATGTTCATGAGGCGTACGTTAATGATTTCCATGTTATATGATGAAGATGTTTTAAGTTACTTATGCTTTCAAAGCATGCTTTTATTCCAAAGAATGAGTTTTATGATGATTATGATGAACCCGATATTGAAGAAAATTAAGAAGGTATTCGGGCCCTAGTACTTAAGGTATGACGGTACTTAGTTATTACCACGTGCACGTAGATAGTGTTGATGTTGGTTGTATTGAGATTACCCCACACCAACTAAGGATTGACGTTGAAGGATTAAGCAAAAGGGTTCTCTCTCAACTAAGGACGATAGCGTTTAATGGTTTTTAGTAGTTTTATGTTTAAAAGTTTTAAGTATGAGTTTGCTTGGTTTTTCAGTATATGTGTTTTCTGATAGTCACTCACTGGACTAGTAGCTTATCTTTTCAAATGTTTTACTTTCCATAGGTAATGGTCAACTCCCCAGAGATTAGTTATGTTGTTGCTCTACCACTCAAAGTACAAGTTAAAGCTTGAAGAAAAAGAGAAGTTCTAGGTGTTTACCCTAGTTACGTATGTATAAAGAGCATGTACATATTTAGGGACTAATAAAGAGTGTTGGGACCCACTGAGTTTTGTACTGTAAATATGTTATTTATGCATTATGTGTTGAACCCTGGTTACTCAAGTTAATGTTTAAATGATGTTAAGAGCTGTATATAGTGTCATCTTGTATCTAGGGTCATTTAAGCAGGTTATGGAAGTTTAGACGAATAGTAAGTGTCATAAAAGGATTGATAATCGCTACCATCTCATTCTTTCCTGGATAAAGAAGGAAATCTGGGAGGGAGTGTGGCACGTTCTAGTTTCACTCCAACCTATTTTCTCATTGTTAATTGTAACAAGCATGCTCTTATATTTATCAAAAATCAAGCAAATATCATCTTATTGGGTAACATATTCACATAATGCCCACAGAAACCATGACCATCTGGACGATCTTTAACAATAGCTAAAGCAAGGGGAAATATATGCCCGTTTGGATCAATAGATAAGACGCTCGATAATTTTCCCTTATACCTTCTGTAAAGATGAGTTCCATCAATCTGAATTAATGATTTACAATATTTGAACCCTTCTCTTACAAGACCGAAAGACCAGAAAACTTGACCAAAAATAGTCATACCTGGCACATCAGATGGAAGAAAATATCAATCCGATCGTGTTCTAAGTTTGTAATGTACAACAACACTTAACCAATACGAAAGCTCTAAATATGACTTCTCCCAATCACCAAACATAGTAATCAATGCTCTTCTCTTAGCTTGCCACATCCATCTTTAATTAACATTATACCCATATTTTTTTTAATTGCTTCTTGGAGTACGGTCATAGGAACCCCAGGATCAACTCTAACCATATTTTGGATTTTAATACTCATAAAATTTGAATCAAACTGTGAATGATCCTATGTCAATTTTGAGTACAAACATAAGTGCTCCCTTTCAAGTCTAGTAATTTCAGACATCCCATGAGTTTTACGCCGACATGCCCGTAACCTTCAATCACAACCATCCTTCCACTATTTGCATCTCACATACCAAATATCTTAGTTCGATTCTACTACGACAATCTCATAGTGTTCTGTCACACAGTATTTTTTTACGGCCAGTTGTAGATCTTCTTTGTGTCAAATAACATTCCTTTTTGTATTAAACTAGAATTATCTACATATTTAATCATTTCCTCCAATGCAACTCTCATTCACTGGTTAAATTAGTAATGTTCCAGTCTATTTGGGTGAACATCTCTGACAATACCAATTCAAGATCATATTTTACACTTCCATCATTTCTAAAGAATTCATCAAGTTCTACGCCAATATCACTATTCCCATCATTTTTAGGTTAAAAATGACTAAATCTTCGGGACGTATCGACATGTTTACTCAAATCTTTACAACAATTCACAAAAACTTAGTCTAACTTAATACGTTACTACTAACAACCCAATCCAACATCAGTTTAAAAGATAAACAAAACTCTATTTTATGACCAGTCCAAAAAGTTTGTTTTTCTTTTAAACAGTCCAAACAGATCAAATAGATCAAAACTCCATACAGTCCAAATATTATTTTATGACTAGAGTTTTGATCTATTTTGGGTAGTTTAATATTATAAGTTGAATTGAAGATTTGGGTTGTAGTTGACATTTTTTTTA
>NC_052359.1:20706302-20738156 GCF_009727055.1 Benincasa hispida | reverse complement strand
TGAAACATATAAACAATAGTTTTTTTTTTTTCTATTTTATGGTTTATATTAATTCTCAATGATATAGGATACCACCGCTCGCATGTCTCCACATGAATGGCCAGGATCAAACCATTTTTTAACAGTTTACAATAATTGTAACATCTACAAAGCGAGCCATATCCGTAATGTCATCCAATAAGGTACCCTCTTTTATCCATCTACTAAAAACCATTCAGGTTATTACTTAAGGCATGATCCCATTGTATGTCTCCACATACATGCTTAAGTTACATGAATAACCACTGATCAGTTTATTGGAATTGTAATGCTTAAATAAAGTCCTATATGATGAAATATTAAAACTATAGGTTATAAATATAATATGATAAGTTGGTTATTATATTTATTTATAACATATTAATTATATGATAATTAATTAATTTTTTTCTTTAATAATCGAATTGAGTGGAAGGTTATTGGAAGTTTTATGGTAATTGTGAGATAAAAGAAAAATGTTTTTCCAAAATCAGATGATTCATTTTGTGTCGTTTGACAAAAGAATTAACTATTGAGTAAAAGCATTTTACTAAACGATATTATCTCACAGCCTAAACGATCAAGTATTGAGTTTACTATATGATAGTTACTCGATACTACACGATCGAGTAGTAAAGTCTATATGATAGGCTTCTTCTTTCTAAATGGTTGAGTATGTAGTCTATACGATAGACTTCATCCATCTCACACTTACTTGATCATCTACCTCATTCATTCCTCAATCCAAATTCATACAGAGCCCACAACTCCTGGATTCTTACACCGAGAATACTAAGGTAACTTTTGTGGTGGTATTCTAGTTCCGTTTGAGGTTCAAAGATCGAGTTGAACTTGATTGTGATCGAGGTTCATCCAGTCGTTCGTTGAGATCGAGTTCTAATCATTGCGTTCGAGTTCGTGCTGTTGAACCAGTTGCTGAACGATTGAGAGATACTTGAAGAAAGGTTCTTTAAAGATTTGCATACTCTATCCCTTATTTGTTCCCTAAAGAAGCATGTTGTATTTTATAGAATATGCATAATCATTTCCGTTTAGACTATAATTGTTGTGTTCTTTCTCAATGGATTTGGAACGATTCGCTTCTGTTCACTGGTGCTCTATTTAGAGTTCCTTCAATGGCAACCCTAGAGGTGTGTGAATAGGGTTTATTTAAACTAGTGAAAAACTTTTTACTAATGTGGGTCCAATTAAACAAATTAATAAGCTTTCGTAGATTAGTAATTTAAACAAGATTTTATGCAAATACATTCAATTAAAAAATATCAATAAACTGGGATATACAAATTCAAGAAGAAACTATAGTAATTAATTCTATGCAATGAAATATATTAATAAATTAACTGTAAAATTAATAGGAGAGGGATAAAGAAATTGACACCAAAAATTTTATAGTGGTTCGACACAACCGGCCTACTCCACTTCTCAGGCTCTTCTTGGATACTTCACTAGAAGTCTTTGACTCTTTCCATGGATTAGAGTCGAACCATCGTTCCTTCTTCAGGCACAAGAACAAACCCAATCCTTTCCATAGTTGAGGATCAAACCGTTACAACAACTTCTTTTTCGAGATCAAGAGAAACTCTTATAATAGTTTGAAAAAATAAATAGCACACTCGACAAACTCTCTAAAATAGTGGATTTACAAACTTAACACTCAATGAATCAATCCTCGCAACATAAAATATCTCTTTCAAGAAGAAGATGAAAAGAATAAAATTGAAACTTGGAGAGAGCAACGATGGAGACTTTGTATTTTTTGAAGATTGAAAATAAGGAAAATTGTTGTTAAAATTTTGGAGAAGAAGATGAGTTTAAATAGAGAGAGAATTGTTGAAAACCACATTTAATTTGAGCTATTAGATTATCGAAAAGAAAAATCAATGATGGAGATTTTAAATTTAACTAGTAGTTAAACACAAACAAAAGTAATAATATAATAATATATATCTTTTAAAAACATTAAAAAAAATGTCTACCATGTACCCAAAACTAGTCGTTAAACACAAATATAAAATAATATTAAATTCATTTTTTTAAAAAAAATCAATCCAAAAATCAAAAGCTCACCATTTATCACTTCTCCGTTAGTTCAAGTGGCACATTTCAGTTGATTTACTTTGATGACAAAAATTCTGTCACATAGCTTGAGATTTTTTCGTTAAGCTTGTTTTAGTCGTATCTTCTTCGTTTGATATCCGATTTAGGTGATTCAAATTGCGTTGGAAGCGTTGTTTCGAGCTCTATGTAATGTATACTTAAAAATACTCAAATTATCAAAAAATAAAAGCATATTTGTTATCATCAAAATATTAATTAGTTAATTAATTAAAATTATTTGATTTGAGATTAACGACCAAAAGACCAACATGCCAGGTGTACCGAATTCAGTGATATGAAGGAAGTTGTGGACCCCGTCCACGATTTAGGTGCTTACTCATTAATCGTGTATTGGGTCCACGATTTCACCACTCCATTTTTGTCAATACTTTCAACCCAAACTTATTTTTGTCAATAGTTATTAAAATAACATTATTTTAAAAAAAAAATCGAAAGAACTAGATCAGCGCCGTTCTATTTTAATTTTGAATACTTTTGTTTTCTTTCTATAATTTATTTTTATTACTTTTTAGAAAAAAATCAATTTACATCCTTAAACTTTTGGAGGTTGTATCACCTTAAACCCTAGTAATTGTATCAATTTAAACCCTAAACTTTCATAAATGTATCAATTTAAACTCCAAACTAATAATTGTATTAATTTAAACCGTGAACTTTTATAACTGTATCAATTTAAATCTTGAAGTTTCATGGGTGTATCAATTTAAACCCTCATACACTTCTAAAAATTTAAGAGTCTTGAACAATGTGGCGCCACATCCTCTTCTGGCCTGAGAGCGGTTTAGTCATAATTGGACTATGATCTATTGTTCATTAGAGGGATCAATGGTATTTAAGGAGTTAGATGTAATTACAAGGGCAAAACGGTAATTTAGCCTAGTTGTATTTACGAGCAATTTGTGAAGAGTTATCGTATTGTTGATTGGTTATATCAAATGGACACAGAAATATATTTGTAGTGTGAAGAGTGCAATTGTCTTTAGTGGAGTGCCCGATAGTTAACAAATGGTGAATAATTAATTAAAATAATATAATTAAAGAGTTTAATTAATTATTCATGTTCTATTGGAGCTTCAAGCTACAGGTCCATGAGGTTCCCTTGGTAACTCAATAGGATTAATTGAGAACCAGTTTTTGGGTTAATTTGAATTGTTCAAATTAATAGAAAGATTTAATTATATATGATATATGTGATATAATTGTCATAATGTATTTGATACATTATAGGTTAATGAGAGGAAATAAATATTTGAATGAGATTCAAATATAGTTCCAATGAATTGGATTCGTAGTTGTTAAATTTAATATAAATAAGATTTATATTAAATGTCATATAAAAGAGAAAAGAAACTATAGCTTATATTGTATGTGATATAATATTAAAACTATAGGTTATATGTTATATTAATATAACATATATATATATAAAATATGATAAGTTAGTTATCATATTTATATTTAAATTATTATTATTTTAATAATAAGGGAGGAAGTTACAACCCCTTTCCCCTTCTTTTCTCTCCACCCACGCAAGTGGGTGGTGGTTATATTTGGCATATAAAAAAGAAATCTGTTTTCTTCTTCTTGGCTAAGTTAAACGATTTGGAGAAAGTGAGAAACGACAGAAAAGTTCTGCGTGTTTTAAGTTTTTTGAGAGAGTTCTCAATTTTTCCTTCTCTCCATTAAGTTTTTCCTCAAAACCAAAATAGCCAGAGCCCACCACTTCTGGGTTCTTACCCTGAGAATACCGAGAAAATATTCATGGTAGTGTTCGTTCTTGTTTGAGGTTATTCTTGAAGAAAGTCTTCAAGGAGTTCGTGAATTGTTTGAAGGAAAACGTGAAGAAAGGTATTCAAAGGTGAAGTTTCTAAAACCCATTTCTTTAGCATGTTGTAATTTATAATTAAATGCATATCTTGTTTCATGTTTACTGTAAAATTTGTATTCAATGAAAAATGGAATTTGATCGATCCGCTTCCGCTCAAGGTTCTCTCCCTAAAGAGTTCCGTCAAGGTCAAGTACATAACATCGCATACATTAGGCTGCCAATAGTCGATGCATAGGGAATCCATCTCTTGAGGTGTCTTAGGACACTATTCCTTAGACAATATTACTCCATGCCTGAAAGGTAGTAAGCCTTTCTTGGAGTTCTACATCGAATACTTAACAAGCATCTTGTCAAGGTATGATACTTGAGATAGAGCTAGCGTTTTGTTCTTTCGATCTCTAAAGATCCGAATTCCTAGAACAAACTGAGTCTCTTCTAAATCTTTGATTTGAAATTGGATCACTAGCCAGTTCTTAACTTCAGTCAGTAGACCTACATCATTCCCAACGAGTAGGATATTGTCTACATATAACACTAGGAAAGCATTGATAATCATCTTATATACACAGGTTCATCAACATTTTGATCAAAGCCATAAGATTTGATTGTAATATCAAACCTTCTATTCCAAGATCGAGAAGCTTGCTTCAGTCCATAAATGGACTAATTAAGCTTGCAAACATTTTGCTCTTGACCTTGGGTTATGAATCTTTTGGGATGCTCCATATAAATAGTCTCCTCAAGATTGCCATTTAGAAAGGTAGTCCTAACGTCTATTTGTCAAATCTTATAGTCATAGTATGAGGTAATGGATAAGAGGATTTTGATAGACTTCAACATGGCAACAGATGAGAAATGCTCCTCATAATCGACTCCCTCAAGATGCTTGAGGGAGTGATATAATGTTAAATTTAATATAAATAAGATTTATATTAAATGTCATATAAAAGAGAAAAGAAACTATAGCTTATATTATATGTGATATAATATTAAAACTATAGGTTATGTGTTATATTTGATATAACATATATTTAATATATATGATAAGTTAGTTATCATATTTATATTTATATTATTATTATTTTAATAATAAGGGAGGGAGTTACAACTCTTTTCCCCTTCTTTTCTCTCCACTCACGTAAGTGAGTGGTGGTTATATCTGGCATATGTAAAAGAAATCTGTTTTCTTTTTCTTGGCTAAGTTGAACGATTTGGAGAAAGTGAGAAACGAAAGTTCTGTGTGTTTTAAGTTTTTTGAGAGAGTTCTCAATCTTTCCTTCTCTCCATTAAGTTTTTCCTCAAAACCAAAATAGCCAGAGTCCACCACTTCTGGGTTCTCACCCTGAGAATACCGATAAAATATTCATGGTTGTGTTTGTTCTTGTTCGAGGTTATTCTTGAAGAAAGTCTTCAAGGAGTTCGTGAATTGTTTGAGGAAAAACGTGAAGAAAGGTATTCAAATGTGAGGTTTCTAAAACCCATTTCTTTAGCATGTTGTAATTTATAATTAAATGCATATCTTGTTTCATGTTTATTGTAAAATTTGTATTCAATGAAAAATGGAATTTGATCGATCCGCTTCCGCTCAAGATTCTCTCCCTAAAGAGTTTCGTCAAGGTCAAGTACATAACATCGCATACATTAGGCTGCCAATAGTTGATGCATAGGGAATCCATCTCATTTACTCAACCTCTTGAGGTGTCTTAGGACACTGTTCCTTAGACAATATTACTCCATGCCTGAAAGGTAGTAAGCCTTTCTTGGAGTTCTGCATCGAATACTTGACAAGCATCTTGTCAAGGTATGATACTTGAGATAGAGCTAGCGTTTTGTTCTTTCGATCTCTAAAGATTTGAATTCCTATAACAAACCAAGCCTCTCCCAAATCTTTGATTTGGAATTGGATCACTAGCCAGTTCTTAACTTCAGTTAGTAGACCTACATCATTCCCGACGAATAGGATATTGTCTACATATAACACTAGGAAAGCTACTGAACTGTCGATAATCCTCTTATATATACAAGGTTCATCAACATTTTGATCAAAGCCATAAGATTTGATTGCAGTATCAAACCTTATATTCCAAGATCGAGAAGCTTGCTTCAGTCCATAAATTAACCAATTAAGCTTGTAAACATTTTTCTCTTGACCTTGGGTTATGAATCTTTTGGGTTGTTCTATATAAATGGTCTCCTCAAGATTGTCATTCAGAAAGGCAGTCTTGACGTCTATTTATCAAATCTTATAGTCATAGTATGAGGTAATGGATATGAGGATTCTAATAGACTTTAACATGGCAATAGGTGAGAAAGACTCCTCATAGTCGACTCCCTCAACTTGAGTACAACCCTTTGCAACTAGTTTAGCCTCAAAGGTTTGCACCTTCCTATTAGCACCCATTTTCTCTTATAGATCCATTTGCAACTTATAGATTTAACCTTATCAGGTAAATCTACAAGATCCCAAACTGAATTGAAGTACATCGACTCCATTGCGAGACCCATAACTTTGATCTACTCAACTTTGTTAACATCTTCTTTTGCCTTATTGTAAGATAATGGACTCTCGACATCTCCGTCAGCTACCATAGCTAGGATTTCTGTTTAAACCAATGTAACAGACATGTGAGTTCGTAACCCTCCCACTGCGTCGGGGCTCCCTTCAACTTTTGAGGTGCATTTAACCTACTAGATGATCCAATTTCAACAACTCTAATTGAGTTGTTGGATTCTTCAACAACTCTTGTTGAAGGTTTAGTAGATTCCTTGGAAAGTTTATTCAACACAACCTATGTTGAGTGCAAACTTCTGATAATGTAATCCTAGGTTTTGAGTTTTCTTTAAGTACCTCACAACCCTTCTATAACATTCCAATGCTTTATACTAGGCCTGCTTGTAAACCTACAAAGTAATCCTACCGCGTAAGCTATATCAAGCCTAATGCAGTCAGTAGCGTATCTAAGACTGCCTATGATGCTCGCATACCCAGTTTGATTAACACTGTCAATAGTGTTCTTGAGCAATTTAATATTAGGATCATAAGGAGTACATACTGGTTTACATTCAAAATAATTATATTTTTTTAAAATCTTTTATACATAGTGAGATTGATCTAAATAAATTTCCTTTTCAGACCTAGTCACTTTTATGCCTAAGATTATACTCGTTTCTCCTCAGTTTTTCATATCGAAGTTTGCACTCAATATAGATTTTACATCATTTATGATGTGCAAGTTTCACCCAAAGATTAACAACTCATCTACATACAGACACAATATAGTGCAAATATTATTTTCAAGTTTGTAGTAGATGCATTTACACTTTCATTGACCTTGAAACCTTTAGATAAGATTAGGTTATCAAACTTTTCATGTCAGTTCTTAGGAGCTTGTTTTAGACCATATAGAGATTTATCTAGCTTATAACCTTATTCTCTTGACCATAGACTATAAAGCTCTCAGGTTGTTCCATACAAATCTCTTCTTCGGGTTCATCATTTACATCCATCTGATGTACTGTAAGGTTATAAAGGGTAGCGAGAGAAAATAAAATACGGATTGAGGTAATTCTGGTGACAGGGGAGAAGGTGTCAAAGAAGTCTATGTTTTCTCTAAAGCCCTTTGCCACTAACTTTTAAGTCGTTGAGATCTTCTTCAACATTATAGGTTTGGAAGTTATCCCCAAAATTCTTGATGGTTCTGTTGCGCAAAACGTGCGGAGCCACTGAACGTGCAGGCGTGCACGAAACACATGAAAGACTTGACCGACGCCCTCTGCTCACGACAAGTGGAATTGTTGAATGAAGAATTAAATAAAAATAAAAAGTAAAATAATAATAGTTTTTTTTAGATGGCATGCATGTATGAGATGTTTACCATACCCTCATTTGCCTATCTCCTCTTAAATAATTAAATGTCACCGTACTACAAATTAAGCCTTAACTAATGATCATACATCCTCAAGTAGAGATACAACCATAAACATTCATAACAAGAGAAAGAATTGAAAGACAATATAAAGAATTAGTATAAAATGATCTAAACCTTGCAAGTGTGCAACAATGGAGAAAAATCATACTACGCTTAAGCCTTAACCAATGATCGATATAAAGATCAAAGAGGAATTATTCGAACACATCCAAAAATTAAAAAAAAGAACACAAGAAAATAGAAAGGAAACTGATAAAAATAGATTAGAATCGGGGTTAAAAAAAACTCTAAATGATTAAAATAATATTGATAAAAAATAATATAGCGTGGCGGCGTTAGGGTACAATACCACGACTTGCTTGAAAGAAAGCCTTCGGATGGGCAGCGCCGTGGCGCAGTGCGGAGGTGATGCTGCGGGGCTGACTGGTTGTTCTTAAAAAGTCTTATGAATTTTAATATTGGTATCTAATATATTTCAATTTTCTAAAAACCCTAAACTAAGTAATGCAAATAAAATATAATTTTATTATTATAATATCCAAAATAAAGTAACTTAAGCACATAAAATTGGCAAAAATCAACTTAAGCAAACATAGTTGCCCAATAATATAGTTTTATCGAGATTTACAGTTCAAATTCTCAATTCTTATTATATTAAAAAAAGAGATAGTAATTATAAATAACTACAAAATAAGGAATGTTATCATCCTACTCATTGAACTTTGCAATCAATCTTCAATACATTTGTTTTGAGATTAACATTAAGGTTAAGCTATCATTTATATTTATACTTAAGAAACTAAACAATTAATTTAAAGAATTTAGATAAGATGGTAACAATTTTATAGTTTGAAATTGTGATTTCGACGAAACATCAATATATATATATATTTTTTTTTTACATTTTTACGTGTTCAACATCGATATAAAGAGTAAATCGATATTTCCATTAGATTATAAAAATTATAAAACGTAAAGGATGAACAACAAAATGACACAGATTGTAATAGAATATAGATAATAAATAATTTAACTTATTTAGAAAGAGAAAATTATTTATTTATTAATTTTTTTTTTACAATTATTCAAAAATATCAATTGATATCAACATTTTATCTCTATTTCTATTGATAAAATTGAGATCTTGAAAATTTCATAAACATCAACATTTTTTTTTACAATATGTGAGATGTAGGAACCAAACCTTTAATCTTGAAGTTGATAATACAAATTATATATATATATATATTTTGAAAGTTAACTTTATGCTAGTTGATAATACTCATATTGGCAACAATGACATTTTAAACCTCAATTAAAGAATCATTTTATAATTTATTTTACAAAGATATTAAATTACAATAAACATAAGAGATTTCACAATTTGAGGTCAAAACACAAATAGAACAAGATCAAAAGAAAAGAAAAAACAAGGACAAAGAAAACAACCACCAAAAAAAGCTCACACAAGTCAAGCAAACTGGTCTCAAAGGGAAGAGCCAACACAAATCTCGAGAGGACAATTTTCAAGCCACTAAGAATAATAGAAAAAAAACATAATATTACACTATCTGACCATCCACTTGGATAGGACGGAAGGAAGTCCCAACGAACACAAAGATTATGCTTTTTCCAAATATGATAAATAACAATATACCAGATTATTCTCCAGACCTTAAGTCGACAATTATCGTGTGTATTCTTATGATAAATCCAGCTAAACTCTGTATCCCAATGAGAATTTTTCCGACTAATCCAGTTAAAAAAGGTAATAAAAAATAAATGGTCTCGAACCTCATAATTAATTTTCGTATTTTACTAAAATTGAGGTTTTAATTGCAATAATATTGTAAGCTACAAGGGTGATGAATTAAATAGAAACCACAAGCATGTGCTAAAGGGAAATAATTAATCACTATGGGTATATTTGGAATCCAACGTAGATGGAAGCTAAAGAGAGAAAGCAATGTTTTTTCTGAATCCAGGTTAGGAGTACGTTAAACCTATATCCAAACAACGACCAAAAGAAAGGGTCGCCGCAAACGCCGCCACGACGGCATCCACGTAGGCTCGGTAAAACCGAACCAAAATTCTCTCACCCGAAGCACAGGCTTGGACGCGCAGCTGGAGACAGCCTGTCACCAACAAAGTCCCACTCACCTATTCCCCTAACTACGTTCTCTCTGTCCCGCTATTCTCTCTCTCTCCTCTCTCTCTCTCTCTCTCTCTCTATCTCTCTGTCTGGCCATCGTCTTCTTTCTCTCTTCCCTCTGGGGATTAGGGTTCTTTGGTTCCTTCTGTGATTCTTTCGACCATCCATTTCTGCATGCTAGATCAAGATTCCCCTCTCTGTAAGCTTCCGATTGATCTCCTTTTCTTTTGATTTCATTCGCATTTCTTTTCCCTTCTTAAATCACTGCACATCGTATTTTTCCGCCCATTTTTGTTTTTCTACCGCTGTTTCTATCACCTTTGTGTTAATTTCTGGTGTTTCTTTAACGTTTTTTTCCCCTTTAGCATGCATGGTTGGGTTGTTAACTATGAATTTTGATTTGGTTATTTACTTATTTTGTTTGTTCTTTTTGGGTTTAAAATGATTATGTTTGGATTGTATCAGGTTTGTGTTTCTTTCTTTCTTCATCTGCATTTGTTGGATGGTTCTTGTTGGCCAGGGGTTTTTAATGACTGCATTTTCAATTTTGGGTAATTAAGGGTTTATCGGATTTCGTAATGTTTTGTTTACATTTTTTGTTTTTGGCAGGGTTTTGGTTTCAATGTTGTGTTAAACACTGCTTTTTTGTATTATGTTTAAGTTTTGAAATGGGGAGGTTTCATTGATTATGATTGATATTACTGCCATGACCGACAATGCCAGTTAATATATCAAGGGTGGTTTTGCTTAGGAAGAAAATTCATCTCTGTTTTTTCATAAGTTGCGATTCTTTAGTTTGGTGCGAACATGTAATTGTTTCTCTCCATTTTTAGAGGATTAAAGATAAATTTGATTGGTTTTACAAACTTTACATTGTAGATTGTAAAATCAGCCTTAACTAGAGTTATGCATATACCATTTTAGGAAAAATTGAAAGCTAAAAATTTTGTAGAATGTTGGACTCAGAGATACTTGCATTGAACAAGGCGGTTGAAGTTTTATTAGTTTGTGTATACCAATCTGTAGCTTAATGTCATTATGGAAGTCAGTTTGACGTGTCATGAACTCATGATTCTTTTTGATGTAAGGAGTTTTCTTCTATCAGAACATTGAATATTTGTGTTTGAAATTTGGTTTATTTTTCATTGTTTCGTATCTAAATATGTTGGTTTCTTTACTATTTTTATCAGATGTTTATTTAGGAAGCTGGGAATGCTTTTCCCCCCTCATGAACTCATGAGAAACTGAACTCAAATGCATGCTAAATTTGGCTGAATGCTTTAGGAATTTGTTTAACCTCATTGTATCCATTACACATATTCTGTCTTTGCTTCCATTTATCCTGTGTACTGTGTGTTATCCATCCTTTCTTTGTGGCTTATACGTTAAAAAATGATATGCTTAAATCGTCTATTCCTTAAAATTTTTTCTCCAACAACTACGTCTCCTTCTCAAGTATTCTAAAAGTTGACAACATATTTTTGTTTGGAATGATTAAAGTGCCTTGAGACTATAGTTTCTCCTAAGATTTACTTGGAATTTATGGTTACCTCTTCATTATGACATCAGTGCTTTTGGTAGTTTTCTTTTTTTGAAATTGCAGTCCATTTGTTCTTTGCTTTTTTTATTCCAACTCCATATGCAGTCGCTTCTCAGTTCTTATTTTCCTCCACTTCACTGCAGATGATCAAGATGTATTGTTATGCTTAGAGCAGCTTGAATACGAATCTCGGCAGTGAAGATGGGGCACTGTTCTTCATGACTGCTACTTCAAATGTTGCTGCCTATCATCTTCTACAGAAATTTGTGGTTAATTTGAGTTCTATGATACTCTTCCAGCCTGGGCTACTCTGCTTTTGTTCTCATTAGAAGTGGGAAGAAGGCTAATAAACGATTAGAGGTCCTTAGTATCCATGCTGGCAGAGAGTATGCTTGGAATCTGTGCATCGAGTAATGCCCCTGACGAGATTTGCTGCCGATGCATTCGGTGTGGTGACGATTTGTTTAGTGGCCCTATTGATTCTTCTTGGTTTATTCTGCATCATTTATTCGTGCTACTTCCGGTCTCGCATTCATAGTGAAGGTTGCATTCAACTCAGTTACTTCAGTGGTCCTTGGATAATTCGAATTACATTCATCTTGTTTGTGATCTGGTGGGGTGTTGGTGAAATTAGTCGGCTAAGTTTCTTGCGGGGGGAGGGAGGATTGTTGCATGACTTGAAATGGCAGGAAACTGTATGCAAATGTTACATTGTTTCGAACCTTGGGTTTGCAGAACCTTGCCTATTCCTCACTCTCTTGTTTCTTCTTCGAGGGCCCCTTCAGAACATGGAATCCGGAATTCTCAGCCGGAAATGGAACAGGAAAACAGCAGGATATATTTTTCTCTACTGCTTCCCAGTGTTTGTTCTTCAGATAGTTGTTATACTTATTGGACCCCGGCTAAACAACGATAACAGATACGGTCGGAAGCTGCCGAAATATTTTACTAGTGCAGCTACCATTGTTACTGCATCTAGTTCGAAAGGTGCTCCGGACATTGCTCTCTGTACTTACCCTTTACTGAGTACTATCCTCCTCGGCTTTTTCGCCACCATCCTAACCATCTACTTGTTTTGGCTTGGGAGGCAGATTTTGAAACTGGTCATCAATAAGAACTTGCAAAGGAGAGTATACACATTGATATTCTCAGTTTCAGGATTCCTCCCATTAAGGGTTATATTACTCGGTTTTTCGGTTTCGCGGAAGCCAGAGCAGTTTTTATTCGAAGCTCTCACTTTCTCATCTTTTCTTGTACTTTTATGTTGTGCTGGGCTGTGTATATGCATGCTCGTCTACCTTCCGGTGGCGGATTCTTTAGCTTTGGGGAATTTACAGGATTTGGAGGCAAGGAGAAGGTCGAGCGATGATCACAATGACACTATCTCTCTCATTGCCAACCAACCCCATCTCGATGATAGCAGCTCCCCTCAAATGAGCCCCGCGCGAAACTCTGATGCCTCCTCAACCAAGAGGGGGTCGATCTCTTTTAGAACATTTCAAAAAGATGGAGGTTCTGCTGGAATGGGGACAGCAACTTTTGTGGAGCTCAGCCTGTTCTCTCCCAGCCGAGAGGCATCCCCGCCGGGATCGCCTCCGCTGCTTGGTTGGCCGATGCGCTCTGCTTGAGAAAGCACCTTGTTTATGGCTACGGTTGGGGTGGGTGGTTGAAAGCAGCTTGTGAAGAGAAACTGAGTATTTGTCAATTTTGCAATGAAGAAAAAAACACTGATTGTAAAAAGGAAACAAAAGGGTTTAGCTTCTTCAATAAGGATTTTTAATTTTTGGCTTGTGGTTTTTTTTTTTTCTTTTTAAAAAAAATTCTAGATACGATGAATTCGCTTTGTGGAAATCTATATAACTCTTCATTCTTCTCAAACAAAATTTCCTCTTATGTTTAATTCTTCTAAAAGACCCAAAAAAAAAAAAAAAAAAAAAAAAAATCTTGTCGAAAATAATCTTCGAAGTTGGACAGCTCTATTTTGCAGTTTAGCTCTCGAGCCCATTCTAATTCCCACTCTAGATTTTCAGATTTTGAAATTTTTTAGGAAATCAGCTTATTACGTAACCAATATTTTTTAAATGTCATATTTTCATTTCAGCGATATTCTTTGATATTTTTTTTAGTTTCTCTTTTATTTTTTAATTTCATAATATTTTAATATACAAAATTATATTATTTTTTAATTTACTATTAATTATGTAAGTCATTTGAAATATTTAATTCTTTTCCTATTAACAACATTTTAAAATTTGACTTTATTTTTTGTTGTTTATTAATTTCGGCTGGAATGTTCCTTCAATTTATGTTTTTTTCTTTCATATTCTTAACTGGAATTTGATCATATCGTCATTGAGATATTAATTACATGTTGAATATATTAGTAATATATTAAAAATGTAAATATATCTCACATATACAATATTTATTTTTAGTTCGTTTACGAGATATTGGAAAATGTAATATACATTGCATATAATTTTAGGTTATAAGATAATATATTAGATCTATGCCTTTATCAAATACTCAATTTATTTTAGAAAAATTTAAATATATAGTATTGTATATATCAAATATATTTTATTTTCTCTTTTGAAGCTTATTGCTATCATTTATGATGGCAATGATTGTGAATTTTTAGAAAAAATTTCTTTACATGCTTCTTTTGATGATGTATATATAATATATTTTAAAAACTTAATGGTAAGGAGGGTTGAAAAGATAAATTGGGTTAAACTTTTATGTAAAATAATATATTAGGCCATTCATGAAAAAAATAGAATTTAGATAATTGTTAATTAGGCCTATTTATTTAGATCATATGTGTATAAACGCCTTTGGATAAAATTACTTTTTTTGTTCATGAAGCTAGTTGGGTTCTTTGGACAAATGACCAAAATGTAATAGACTTTTTAAAAAATGGCCAACAAAGTTTTCACTTAGAAAAATGACCAAAAGAATTCAATGGTAAATTAAAGTATTAAACAACGGAGAAGTATACCCTTATTAAATCTCTACATTTTTGATATATTTAAAAACAAAATCCTATTAGCTAACCACTTAATTTTAAAGACCAATTAGAAAAATATTCCTAAAAAATTTAGGTTGATCACAGAAAATAATAAAAAAAATCTCATTTTTAAAAAAAGAAATATTCATATATTGATCACATAAAATAAGATATTCATATATTGTCAAAAGATTCAGCATTCAAATGCAAATTCAAATGCAAATACATGATAACTAGAGAAACAAGCACCCACTTAAAAATCCTAATGAAAAAAAAAGTGTATCCCACTACCAAAGAAAAATACCCCATTCTCTTAAGTTTTAGATAATTTTTAGAACATTGAAGTAATCACTTCTATTAAAACGAGCTTAAATCTTCATCAGATTAAGTCCTACAAATACCTAACTTAAAATAGCTAATTTTTTGTGAGAGTTTTTCATTCAATTATATTGTATTAAAACCAGTTAATTAACTTTTTGTCAAACTTAGCAATAACTTATACAAAAAAAATTATACCTATCAAATACCTTATAACAACTAAACTAATAACTAATAATTGTAATCATACAAATACCTTGTATTAAAGAAACTAAAGTCTTTATCATTCTAAGTGATAGCTTTTGAAAAGAGTTATCTTTCTTGGCTTAATTCATACTCGTTCCATGGTTTTATTGGTTTATTCCTTGATGTTTATAGGTATCGAGCATTAAAGAGGTAGAACAGATCATCAGAGTTAGATTTAGGCTAAAACACGTCCAAATAGAGCTTCAAAAGCATTAACCAATTGAAGATGTCAAAATGGAGTGCAACAACCTTCTCCCAGGCGCCTTGCACGACATTTGAAGGTAATAGCTGCCCATTCACAAGGCGCCACAACGCTGTGCTCCACACTATGCACAACGCTCAAAGCTCAAGAGCTCCATTTCTTGGAGTGTTGCCGCGCTCCGAACTTTGATAGAAGACCATGTGCATCTTGCGCGCACTTAATAGATGCCAAGTGCCCTAGCGCTTGACAAATACCAAGCGCCCTAGCGCTTGCCCTACACTAAATCATATATAAGTGTGCACGATTTTTAGGTAAAAAACCCACGAAATTCCTACCTCCTTATAACTCATTTTCAGTTCTTAACCCTCTTCTTCCATCTCTCAATCTTTCCCCATTTATTTTTAATCTTTCCATATTGTATTGGAGATTTTTGAAGACAATGAGTGGCTAAAGGTAACATTCAACTTGGGATAGGATTTTACGCTAGGATTTATCTTTGAGGACTTTATTTTAATGTTGGATTTCTCTGCCGTAAACTCTTCTCACTACAAAAAAAAAAAACATGTCTATTGTGACATTTTTCTTTTGCAGTAATTCTGCATTTGCTGCAAGGCTTTATCTTATTGCAACAATTTTTAGTAACACATCCACTAACCGTTGCAATGGATATGTATGGCAACGTTTTGTTCTAATGGTTGTAAAATTATTGCAATCTATATATAATTACAGCAATTGTCAATAATGACATATTAACAAATTGCTACAAAATGTCTATTGCAATGCTTTAGTCTCAATATTTATAGTAAATGTTATAATAGAGTATATTCCAATAGTTATGTTGTAGCGTTATAGATAATATTGTAATTGTATAATGTTACCACAACAATTTTGGTACCAACATATAACAAAATCATAGCATGCGTGCATATTGTAACAATCTTTTTGTGATGATATAGAAACTGATGCAAACTTGTAGATAATTGCAACAATTTTCTATTGATATATTTATAAACTATTGCAGATATGCCTATTGCAACGCATAAATTGGAACACTTGTATTCGTTGTTGTAATAGAGTACATTGCAACAATTAATTTGCTAACATATGTTATTTGTTAAAATATAGTTACAAGAAATATCGAATAATAGTTTTATCCTTAATTCAATAATTTATTCAATCATGTGTTATGCGTTAAGAAATGTCAAATAGACCTTAACATTAACATTAATGTTAATATTCTTAATGTCTTAGTTTTATCTTTTAAATTCGCCAACAGATATTAACATCAAGGCACTAAAGTAAGTATTTAATGAAAGATCAGAGATAAAAATATAAATTTTGAAACCTAGGAACCATGTGGAAACAAAATAAAAATTTAGTGATAAAATTAGTCTTTACATTTTAAAACCTAGAGACAAAATGAAATTTTATAAACTCAATATTCATGGATAAAAGTATAACCTTTTGAAATTTAGAGACCAAATGAAAACTATAATTAAAATCGGGATGATTTCAAATATAGAAAAATGAACCAAAATATTTATACATACAACAAAATTTCATTGTCTATTTGCGATAGACCGTGATAGACTACTATCCAATGATAGACAAAGATAGTAGTCTTTCGTGGATAAACTGTGATAATTTACTCTTATTTATATACATTTTTAACAGTTTTGTTATTTAAAATAATTTTTCATAGGATATATATATATATAAATAAAAGTAATATTTGCTCCTATGTCAGCAGGGCGGATCCAAAGCGGTTTGATGCCCCCTGAAATGAATACTTTATTGTGTATATATTGTATCGTTTGCCAAAAATAACAAAATATTGTCTTTGCTTCATTGAATAATGAGGCAATCAAAACGCTAGTTGGAATGTTTGTTGATATATATTAAGTCTCTTTTTATTTGCAATTTTAATAAAAATATAATTAAAAATTAAGCACGTATTTCTAGGTTTTGTTTTTTTCAAACATGTAAAAAAAAAACTTCCCTAGAAAATTTGATTGCTATCTGATTTTTATGTGATTGCTATATGACTGCCTTTTCAAAAATGTTGAAGCCATGACTTTAGTTTTTTAAAATGTATTTATCATACAATCTAATTTTCCTTATATATATTTCAATATTATTTTTAATTTATTTTTTAAAAAGGGCAAGATATCACACATTATTCTCTTAATTTCATTTATAAATGTTCATATATATTGATATACTATTTAATTATTTAATTATTTAATTTTACAATCTATATATATTTATATATTGTTTTGATTTTCAATACACTTGTGAAACTAGTTTTAAAAACTTAATTTCTGTTTTGATTTTTTCGCATATATATACGTATACAAACATACAAATATTGTTTAATCCGTAGCAAACTAGTTTAGGTAAATTTATGGTATATAATAAATAGTTTTATCACAAGGCATTTAAATTTTAGTATAAATGTTAAATTTTAAAGTTTAGTGTCTAACGTTTTGAATTTGTATCTATCATGCCTTTAAATTTTGATTTCGGATCTAACAAGTTCTTTAACAATATTTAATAATGGATCCACAAATAACTATTAATTTTTTATCTAATAGGTTTTAAATATATTCAATTTTTTTCGAAATGAATTCTTTTATCAGACAAACATTTTAATTTTTGTGTCTAATTGAACTTTTTTACATAATAGGATATATTGATCTCCCTTTTTTTTAAGCATTTAGTAGGGGGTCTTTTCAAATGTAATAAAAAAATCCAAATTATTTACAATTAATAGTAAAATTAAAAAAGAACCCAAAACAGATGGAAGAAAGTCCAACCTAACATGCGAAATATTGAAAATATCCTAGCCCACACAAAAAAATCGCGACTCATCCAACGATTAATCAGATTATCCAAAAGTCACGTCTTCCCATATCTTCTTCTTCCAACGACAACGAATTTTTAGATACTACACGATAACCATTTATTGCCCTCTATCTCGTCGGCCTCTCCCTCTTCCACTGCTTCATTTTCTTCTCCCGCTGCTGCTGCTTCATTTTTTGTCTCTCCTTTTTCTTCTTCCTTTGTCCTACTGCTTCATCTTCTTCTCATGTTGTTGCTTTTGATTCTTCAAGGTTATAATCTATCATCAAATCCATCAAGGTTATAATCATTATCTTTTCTTTTCATTTCATTAATTCTTCTATTTAATCATACTTATTAAACATTATTGAACCTAATTTTGTTTAACTATATGGTAAGAAAAAAAATGGTCAAAGTTGATGGAAGCAAAGAAAAATGAAAGAAAATAATGGTAGCTGAATCATCAATAACCAAATAAAAAACAAAAAAAATCTGAAGAGATGAAGAAGGTAAAACTAAAATAGTTAACTTCAAATTCTTCATGTATCAATAGAATTTTAATATCAATACAAACTTGTTGTGCATCATGCTTATTTAATAATGCTATTTAATAATGTACTTATATGTCAACTATCTTTAACATCAATTCATCTACTATTGATAAATTTGAATTAAGATAGACAGAAAAAAAGCATTATCTCTGTCTATCTCAGATAGACAGAGATAGAATACTAGATAGACAGTGATAGACTTCAATGGTAAACACTAATTCTGTTTCTATAGTTCCTATATCGTCTGCACTCTATATTTGTTTAGTTGAGTGGATATGTTATTAATAACTTTGAACTGAGATAGACAGAGATTGGTAAACACTAATTCTGTTTCTATAGTTCCAATATCATTTTAATGCCCTACAAACACCACTAAAATATCAATGACATAAAAAGTTGTGCCACAAATTTATCAGCTCCAAAAATCCTCACACGAAACATTCCTACTCGTTAATAAACAATACAATTTCAAGGAATTCTATAACCCCTCATCCTTCACACATCACTCTCAAAATTTAATAACACACTTTACTTTTTAAAATCTTTCATTATATTGTTTGGAGAATTTTGAAGAACAAATATTTAGACTGGCAAAGGTGAACAATTAAAATTCTATAGCTATAGAGGATAAATCATTCATACGTCTAGAAAATCTACATATATTAGCGGATTAATTTCCTCTGTACACATGGCTACGGAACTTTACATCATGACACCGAGTCAACCTCCATCTCAAGCAAACACAAAAAAACAGACACACATGTTCTCTATTGTAAAGCATTTATATTTTCTTACTTATCGAGCACAGTAATACTATCTGCGAATTTGCATAGCAAAGGCTTTATATAATATGCAACAAAATAATTATTATAAAGTAAAAAAATACAAATACCATACACCATGAGTCCTGCAACATCGGCACTAAATGCTATAAGCGAGCATCAGAGTGTTTTGAAATTACATAAAATAAAACACTCATGAATAAAAATTTATTATTAGAGAGCAATCAATAATATAATAAAAAATAATACCAACTTAACAACGTACTATGTACAATTAATGAAAAAATAAAATATAATACAAAATTGCTACAAAATCGATCAATACTAGAGAATGACTATTAAGTCCTAATATTTATACCATAATAAACCAAAGTAAAATGTTTTTAGACAAAAATAAGAAGTCATAATTCTCAAGATAGTTTGATTGAATTAAGAGATATAAAAATATAAATCTAAGGTAATTGTATAAAATGTATTATCCTACAACAACCAATTTTCAGTAACCATAACAAACAAAATATACACTAAACTCACAATAAAGCAAATCAATAAAAATCATTCGTGCATTTATTGTTTAACAGTCTTTTTGCGATGATCAAATGAAAAAAACTGACCACATGCAACTTGTAACAGATAACTGCAAACAATTTTCATTGATAAATATTATTAATACACTACTAATTGCAAGCATAAAACCTAAGCACCATATCTGCCACGCAAATCAATTGGCAACACTTTGATATTCAGATTGTAATAGATGTAGCATTGCAAACAAATTAATTATTGCTAAACATAATGATTCTTATGTCTCTTTACAAGAACAATAAATAGTTACAAGAATATATCAGAATAGATAAGTTTATATCCTTAATTACAACTAATCTATGATTACAAGGAATGTGTTAATAGCGTTATAAGAAATGTCAAATAGACCATTAACATTAACTTAATGTTAATATTATCTTATAATGTACAAATGACATCCCAAAATAATCAAGAAATTCAAATATTAAGTTTATAAATCCTCTTTAACATTCGCAAAAGATTACTAAATATCAAGCCTCACAAACATATAAGATATTTAATGAAGAATTCAGAAGGATAAAAATATAATTTTGGAGACAACCATTAAGGCACACCATAGGAAATAACAAACCTTACACACAAATTTAAGCTCAGAAACAAATTAGCTAACATAATTCTTAAAACCCTAGCGAACAATAAAATATCCAATATAATAGACTCCAAATAGATCACACACCCACGAACTAAAAAAGTATACACCTCCTTGAAATTAGAGACCAAATGAAAACTTATGACACTATACTTACTTCCGGTATAAATTCCAAATACTAACAGCAAAAAATAAACCAATATACGATTCACATATACACACAAATTTACCTTCGCTCTAGATCAAATTGCGAATACCCCAAGAGATATTCCACAGACAGTAGAAAACTAACTATTCAACTGGATAGCAACATAAGATAGTAGTACTTATTCCCGCAGCGAAGAGAACCAAAAACATCACAAGTGGAATATCTAACATTTATATTAATATATTTACCACCACACTTTTATACTTCAAAACCATATATTATATATAAATCTTAAAAATCCTATCATCTCATAACTGTTAACAAAATTTGTTATTGTAAAATAATTTTATCAATAGGATATATAATAATAAAAGTATAAAAGTAATTATGTTGCTCCTATGTAAGCAGGGCGGATCCAAAGCGGTTTGATGCCCTGCCACCAGAAAATGAATACTTTATTGTGTATATTTGTATCGTTTCCAAAAATAACAAAAATATTGTCTTGTGCTTCATTGAATAATGAGGCAATCAATAACGACTAGTTGGAATGTTGTTGATATATTAAGTCTCTTTTTATTTGCAATTTTAATAACAAAATAATTAAAAATTAAGCACGTATTTCTAGGTTTGTTTTTTCAAAACATGTAAAAAAAAACTTCTGCTCGAAAAATTTGATTGCTATCTGATTTCTATGTGATTGCTATATGATTGCCTTTTCAAAAAAAGTTGAAGTCATGACTTTGATTTTTTAAAATGTATTTGTCATAACATATCTAATTTCTTATTTATATATTATTCAATATTATTTTTAATTTATTTTTTAAAGGGTAAGATATCACACATTATTCTTTAATTTCATTTATAAATGTTCATATATTTATGATATATCTATTTAATTATTTAATTATTTAATTTTACAATCTATATTATTTTTTTGTGATTTTCAATACACTTGTGAAACTAGTTTTAAAAACTTAATTTCTGTTTTGATTTTTTTTCGCATATATACGTATACAACTACAAATATTGTTTAATCCGTAGCAACTATTTTAGGTAAATTTATGGTATATAATAAATAGTTTTATCCAACAGCATTTAAATTTTAGTATAAATATTAATTTTAAAGTTGTGTCTACGTTTTGAATTTGTATTCTAAGGCCTTTAAAATTTTGATTTCGGATCTAACAAGTTCTTTAACAATATTTAATAATGGATCCACAAATAACTATTAATTTTTTATCTAATAGGTTTTAAATATATTCAATTTTTTTCGAAATGAAATTCTTTTATCAGACAACATTTATTTTTGTGTCTAATTGAACTTTTTTACATAATAGGATATATTATCTCCCTTTTTTTAAGCATTTAGTAGGGGTCTTTTCAAATGTAATAAAAAAATCCAAATTATTTACAATTAAAGTAAAATTAAAAAGAAACCCAAAACAGATGGAAGAAAGTCCAACCTAACATGCGAAATACTGAAAATATCCTAGACCACACAAAAAATCGCAACTCTCTCCAACGATTAATCAGATTATCCAAAAGTCACGTCTTCTCATATCTTCTTTCCAACGGCAACGAATCCTTAGATACTACACGATAACCATTTATTGCCCTCTATCTCGCCGGCTTCTCCCTCTTCCACTGCTTCATTTTCTTTGTGTCTCCGTTTTTGTTTCTTTTTTTTTTTTGTATCTGCTTCATCTTCTTTTCCTATTGTTGCTTTTGATTCTTCAAGGTTATAATCTATCATCCAAATCCATCAAGGTTATAATCATTATCTTTTCTTTTCATTTCATTAATTCTTCTATTTAAATCATATATTAAACATTATTGACACTAATTTTGTTTAACTTATATGGTAAGAAAAAAGGTCAAAGTTGATGGAAGCAAAGAAAATGAAAGAAAAATAATGGTAGCTGAATCATCAATAACCAAATAAAAAACAAAAAATATAAAGAGATGAAGAAGGTAAAACTAAAAATAGTTAACTTCAAATTCTTCATGTATCAGTAGAATTTTAATATCAAATACAAACTTGTTGTGCATCATGCTTATTTAATAATGCTATTTAAATGTACTTATATGTCAACTATCTTTAACATCAATTCATCTACTATTGATAATTATTAAGATATAATAGAAGAAAAAATTATCTTGTCTTATGAGATAGACAGAGTAGAATACTAGATAGACAGTGATAGACTTCAATGGTAAACACTAATTCTGTTTCTATAGTTCCTATATCGTCTTGCACTCTATATTTGTTTAGTTGAGTGGATATGTTATTAATAACTTTGAACCTGAAATAGACAGAGATTGGTAAACACTAATTCTGTTTCTATAGTTCCAATATATCATTTATATATTTGTTTAGTTGAGTGAATCTGTTATTTAACTTTGAAATTGAGATAGTAAAGATAAATATATATCTGTTTCTCTCAGATAGACAGTGATAGACTTCAATGGTAAACCTAATATCTGTTTCTATAGTTCCTATATCGTTTGCACTCTATATTTGTTTAACTGAGTGGATTCTTATTAATAACTTTGAATTGAGATAGACAAAGATAGAATACTATCTCTGTCTATCACAGATAGATAGTGATAGACTTCAATGATAAACACTAATATTTGTTTATAATTTCTATATGGTTTGCACTCTATATTTATTTAGTTGAGTGGATCTAGTATTGACAATTTTGAATTGAGATAGAATAGAGATAGAGTACTATCTCTATCTATCTCATATCTTTGTCTATCTCAGGTAGACAGTAATAGACTTCAATGGTAAACACTAATATCTGTTTCTATAGTTTCTATATGGTTTGTTCTCTTATTTGTTTAGTTGAGTGGATCTATTAATGATAACTTTGAATTAAGATAGATAGTGATAGACTTCAATGGTAAACACTAATATCTGTTTTTATAGTTTCTATATTTGGCACTCTATATGTAGTTTAGTGATTTATTATTGATAACTAATGAATTGAGATAGACAGTGATAGACCTTCAATGGTAAACACTAATATCTGTTTCTATAGCTTCTATATCGTTTGCACTCTATATTTGTTTAGTTGAGTGGATCTATTATTGGTAACTTTGAATTGAAGATAGACAAAGACAAAACACTATCTCTGTCTATCTACAATAGACAATGATAGAGCACTATCTTTGTTTATCTTAGATAGACAGTAACAGAGTACTATCTTTGTCTATCTTAGATAGACAGTGATAAACATCAATGGTAAATAACTAATATCTGTTTCTATAATTTGTATATTGTTTGCACTAGTATATTTGTTTAATTGAGTTGTTATTATTTGATAACTTTGAATTGAGATAAACAGAGATAGACAGATAGACAGAGATTGAATACTATCTCATAGATATTGTTAAATATTATTGATAGTTATCTTAATAGTTGTTGGTGTTATTCAAATTTTACTTTCTAACATATTGTTAAATATTTCTTTTCAACAGGTGGAACATGAATTGATCATGGAAAATGAGAATAGAAACTTAAGAGTTACAGTCTACTTTAGTGTAGAGGTCTTAAATTTGATAGGAACAAAGTTAGATGAAATAATTTCTCTAAAAGTTTTTTAAATGGCTCATTTGGACACTTTCTTAATATTAAATGGCCAAAATATCCAACCACTTCCTCAACTACTTAGTAAGAAGACAATGCTATACGAAGAAGCCAAATGTCCTTGCATTTAACTTTAATGGCCAATATAGCAGAATTTGGGTTGAAGGAATTTTGTTTAGTAACTGGATTGAAAGGCCACAAATTCCCTTAATTAGATTTAGGAGAAAGAAAAAGTGTCTGAATTAGGTATACTTTTTTCTTCATGACGATCATATAACTAGGAGAGGTATAGAGAGAACTTCATAGCACTACATGAGGAGGAAGAGTCATTGAAAGTTAAATTAGTCAATCTCTACATTTTAAAAGCTCTTTTTATTCCCAAGCAACAACACAACCATGTCAATTTCAAATACCTAGATATTTTAGATGATGAACAAGCCTTCAAAGACTATCCTTGGGGAAGATTTTCTTACAACCTAACCTATCAATTCTTTAAGAGAGCATCATATATTAAGAATGATGCTGTCTACCTTCAAGGATTCTCTATTAGCATTAGTTTATTGAGCTTTTTGATACAATCCCAAAATTTTCAACTTTAGATGTTGGATTAGGAAGGAAACTTGAAAATTAAAAGTCCAAGAATCATCGCATGGGAGTGCTTGGAGTCAGATGAGTGGAGGACTCTAAATGAGAACATTTTCGAAATCGAAGATGTAAGTAATTTCTTAAATGGGAACATTTTTCGTTGTCTATCACTTTAAAGATAGATAGTGATAGTGTTTTTCTATGTCTAATCAATGATAGATCAGTAATAGACTACTATCACTATCTATAACTAATGGTGCTAGTTTTTTCTCTAATAATTTAACATTTGTTCACTTGTAGTTTTGTGACACTACTGCATCTAATAGAAGAAAAATCTCAATAAATTTTCAATATTTCATAGAAGTTGAGGCAGAGGAGGAGAAAGAGAGGGAAAAAAAAAGAAGAGTGAGAGGCAAATGAACGAGAGAAAAGAAAGAAAAAATTCAAGAAGAACGAGCAAATAATAATAATAAAGAAATTAGTGAATTAAGAAAAGTCCAACAGAAAATAGTAGAAAGAACATAATCTTTTGAAAACAAAGTCAAGAAGAAATCAAAACATTAAGGTCAATTATAGAAGCCTGAATTGTAGACTTCCATTATAAAATCTCTCCACAACAACAAAAGCATGAAGAAGGTGTTGAAAAAAAACAAACCGCCTTCTCTAGTCTTTTGAATTTTGGAAGAAAGTCATGATCTTGATGCAATGGTTAACTATGTAACAACATATTTATCTGGGGTAAGTATTTGGTTTGTCATATACTATTGCATATTTATTAACTAAAATTGCTATTCCTTGTAGATCTAAGTTGAAAATGAGAGTCAAAAGGAAAGAAAGGTTTGTATGTATGATAGACAATGATAGTCTCTATCACTGTCTATCTTTAATATTATATATTTTTTTATGTCTCTTACTTTCTTAGATAAAAAACAATAGATTCTTAGATAGAAAACAATAACAGTGGGAAACTGAGATACAAACACAACAACTTGAATAAAAGATAATATCGATCCGATTCCAAGAGATTTGGAAAACCCAAACCAACTGTTGCTGAGGTTTGATTCTTTTCTTAATCTATTTTTTATTCAAATACAGAGATAGACAATGATAGTCCTCTATCACTTTGTATCTTAGATAGAACAGTGATAGAACTGCTATCAATGTCAATCTCACATAAGACTCCGATAGAGATTTATCATTGTCTATTTGAGATAGACAGAGATAGAATACTATTTTTGTTCTATCCGAGAGAGACCTAATAGAGTTCTACATTGTCTATCTAAGATAGATAGAGATAGAATACTATCTCTGTCTATATAGATAGACAATGATTTTTTACTTTCTATCATATGCTTAATAGGTATATGAAGTTGAGAAGACATTGAAATTGAATTGAAACAAAAGGAAGAATATGATGAACAGATAAAGAATACAGAGAGCTGAGCAGAAAAGTTGAACCATAAGAAATCAAAAAGAGAAAGAAGATCTAAAACTAGAAATGAGAAAAGGTAAATATCGTTGTTTATATTAAGTGATGATAGAAAATAATAATAGGTTATCGTTGTCTATCATTTAGTGTTGTTCTTATGAAACTCCAAGATCTTCTTGTAGAAAATCAATGAAGAAAAACAAATTGAGAAAAGAAAAGAAAATGAAGACAAGTAGAGAAGAGTAAGAAGAAAGTAGATGAAGAGAAACTAGAAGAGACCAAGAGAAAGTAAATGCAAATCAAGTAGAAGAGGAGGGAAATAAGGAGGAACAAGTTCAAGAAGGAGCACAATGGAGGAAGATATAATATTGAGAGTGAAGAGATTCACTTTCAGAAGGAGAGACCAACGAGGAAAACCAGAAGCAGAAGAAAATTGTTGATTGAAGAAGAAAAATAGAAGAAGAAACTGATAGTGAAGAGAATACAGATGAGAGATTCAAACAAAAGGAAAGAGGTAGAAGGGAAAATAGTAAGAGCGGGGCAAGCGTAATTTTTTTGACCAAGGTGCTAGAAGATACACTGTCACTGAAGGATCACTTTATGAAGAGTATCCATGACCGCCATCGATCTTTTCAATTTTTTCCTGCTGAAATACACCAATACATTCGAACATACAGTTATGTAAATATACATAATTAACGGCATGTTTTGAACACTACAAGTAAGGGAAATAGTTCTCATACCAGTTGAAGACGTTCTTCAAGCTTTGGAATCACCCGCAGCGGAAGACCTTTACCCGATCACAATGCCTAGAAAATATGTCGGCTGCAGCAGCACGAACAATCGTAAACAAATGAACGCAGTGGGGATGAACACCACCAGAAAGGAGCCTTTGGTATTCTCGGAGTGAGAACCAAAGTGTGGTCTTTGGTGAGTTTGGTTAGAGGTAGGAGGAGAACTAATCTTGTAGACGACAAGCAAGTGGGAGAGAATAGGAGCTATTGTATAATCTCTCTCAAAACAAAACGGAGGAATAATAGCTTCTCCTATTCTCTCCCACTTGCTTGTCGTCTAACAGATTATTCTTATATATATATATACCAAAGAATATAGAGTTCTCATACCGAGAATACCCAAAGCTCCTTTCTGGTGGTGTCATCCCACTGCGTTCATTGTTTACTGATTTTGTTCGTAAAGCTGCTAGCAAGCGACATATTTTCTAGGCATTTTGGTTGATCGGGTAAGGTCTTCCGCTGCGTTGAGGTTCCAAAGCTTGAAGATATAAACTGGTATGAGAACTAATATATTATATATTAGTGTTCACTGCCCGTATAAAAATATAATATAGAATTTTCATAACTGTATGTTCGAATGTATGGTGTATTTCAGTCACGGTAAAATTGAAAAGATCCGATGGCGCTCATGATACTCTTATAAAGTGCTCCTTCAGTGGACAGTGTATCTTCTAGCCTTTGGTCAAAAATAATATAACGCTTGCCCGCTCTTAACTATTTTCCCCTTCTAATTTCTCATAATTTAATTTGTTTGAATCTCTTCATCTGTATTCTCCTCTTCACTATCAGTTTCTTCTCTAATTTTGTCTTTCTTTCCATCAAATTTTTCTTCTGCCTTCTGGTCTTCTGTCGGTTCTCATCCTAATATATGAATCTCTTTCACTCCTCATTTTAGTATCTTCTCATATCATTGTGCTCTTCTTAGAACTTGTCCTCCTTTCTTCTCCTTCTTCTACTTGATTTGCATTTAAACTTTCTCTTGGTCTTCTTCTAGTATTTCTTTCATCTACTTTCTCTTACTCTTCTTCTAGCTTAGATCTTCATTTCTAATCTCTTTTTCTAAATTTGTTTTTCTTCATTGATTTTCTACAAGAGATCTTGGAGTTCATAAGAACAAACTAATGATAGAACAAGTAACTATTATTTTGTCTGATCATCACTTATATAAACAACGATATTTACTTTTTCCTCATTTCTATGTTTAGATCTTCTTTCTCTTTTTTTGATTTTCTTATGGTCTCACTTTTTTGCTTCAGCTTCTTGTCTCATTTCTTTATCTGTTTCATCCATATTCTTCTTTTATTGTTTCAATTTCAATTAGATGTCTTCTTCAACTTCATATACCTATAAGCATATGATGAAAGATAAAAATCATTGTCTATCCTCATATGACAGAAGATATATATATATCTCTCTCTATCTTAGATAGAACAATGGTAGAACTCTATAGTGTCTCTCTCGGATAGAACAAATAGTGATTCTATCTCTGTCTATCTCAATAGACATGATAAATCCTCTATCGGAGTCTATGTGAGATTTGACATTTGATAGCAGTCTATCACTGTTATTCTAAGATACAAAGTGATAGAGGGACTATCATATGTTCTATCTCTTGTATTTGGAATATAAAAATAGATTAAGAAAGATCAACCTCAGGCAAGATATGTTTTGGGTGTTTCCAATCTCTTGGAATCGGATCTCGAAATTATTTTTATATATCAAGTTGTTGTGTTTTGTATCTCAGTTTCCCCTGTTATTGTTTTCTATCTGAATCTATTGTTTTTTATTTAAGAACAGTAAGAGACATAAAAACATAATAATATTAAGAATAGAACCCAGTAAGATAAGCTAATCATTGTCTATCATATCCATACACCTTTCTTTCCTTTTGACATCTCACTATTTGAAACTTGATCTACAGGATAATAAGCAATTGTTAGTTAATAAATATGCAATCAGTAATATGACACCAAATACTTACCCCAAGATAAATATGTTGTTACATAGTTAACCATCTGCATCGAATATTGACTTATTTATTCAAAGACTAAGAGAAGGCGGTTTGTTTTTTTTCAACACTTCTTCATGCTTTTGTTGTTGTGGAAGATTTTCAATGGAAGTCTACAAATTCAGGCTTTCTACTAATTGACCTTTAATGGTTTTGAATTTTCTTCTTCTTGAACTTTGTTTCAAAAAGATATATGTTTCTTCCTCCTATTTTCTGTTGGACTTTTCTTCAACTTCACTAAATTTTCTTTTATTATTTTATTTGCTGTTCTTCATTGAATTTTTTTCTTTCTTTTTTTTCGTTCATTTGCCTTCTCATCTTCTATTTCTTTTCCTCTTCTTTCTCCTCCTCTGCCTCACTTCTATGAATAATTTGAAAATTTTGAGATATCTCTTCTATATGATGCAGTAGATGTCACAAAACTACAGTGACAAATGTTAAAATTATTAGAGAAAAAACTAGCACATTAGTTAAGATAGTGATAGTAGTCTATTACTGTCTATCAATTGATAGACATAGATAAACACTATCACTTATCTATCTTTAAAGTGATATGACACGAAAAATGTTCCATTTAAGAACATTACTTACATCTTCGATTTCGAAAATGTTCTCATATTAGAGTCCCTCCACTACATCTGACTCCAAGCACTCCCATGCGATCGATTCTGGACTTTTAAATTTCAAGTTTCCTTCCTAATCAACATCTAATTGGAAATTTTGGCGATTGTATCAAACAGCTCAACTAGAACTAATGCTAATAGGAATCCTTGAAGGTAGACCACATCAATTCTTATATAGATGCTCTCTTAAAGATTGATGGTTGGTTGTAAAGAAAATACTTCCCAAGGATAGTCTTTGAAATTGGCTTGTTCATCATCTAAATATGCTAGTATTTGAAATTGGACATGGTTGTGTTGTTGCTTGGGGAATAAAGAGCTTTTAAAATGTAGGATTGACTAATTTAACTTTCAATGAACTCTTCCTCCTCATGTAGTGCTTTTGAAAGTTCTCTCTATACTCCTTCCTAGTTATATGATCGTCATGCAAGAAAAAAGTAATACTAAGTTCCAGACACTTTTCTTTCTCCTAAACTAATTAACGGGAAATTTGTGGCCTTCAAATCCAGTTACTAAAAACAAAATTCCTTCACCCAAATTCCTGCTATAAAATGGCCATTAAAGGTTAAATGCAAGGAAACATTTGGCTTCTTCGTATAGCATTGTTTCTTCCACTAAGTAAGTTGAGGAATGGTTGATATTTTGGCCATTTTAATATTAAGCAGTTCCAAATGGCCATTTAAAACTTTTCGAGAAATTACTTTCATCTAAACTTTGTTCCTATCAAATTTAAGACTTACACTAAAGTAACTGTAACTCTTAAGTTTCTTATTTCATTTTTCCATATCAATTCATGTTCAACCTGTTGAAAGAAATATTTTAACATATTGTTACGAAAAGTAAAATTTTGAATAACAACCGCAAGCAACTATTAAGATAACTATCATAATTTTAAACAATATCTATGAGATAGTATTCATCTCTGTTTAATCTTCTATCTCTGTTTATCTCAATTCAATAGTTATCAAATAAATCACTCAATTAACAAATATACAAGTTGCAAAAATATCAACATATATGAAACAGATATTCAGTATTTACCATTGATCGTTTATCACTGTCTATAAATGAGACAGATAGTCTCTGTATGTCCTATCTAAGATAAACAAAGATGTGCTCTATCATTGTCCTATTGTAGAATAGCAGGATAGTGTTTTGTCATTTGTCTATCTCATTCAAAGTTCCAATAAATAGTCCATCAACTAAACAAATATAGAGTGCAAACGATATAGAAAGCTTATAGAAACAGATATTAGTGTTACATTGAAGTCTATCACTGTCTATCTGCAATTCATAGTTAGTCAATAATATAATCCACGTCAACTAAACAATATTAGATGTGCAAACATATAGAAACTACTAAAAACAGATATTAAGTGTTTACATTGAAGTCTATACTATCTATCTTAATTCAAGTTAATCATTAATAGATCCCTCAACTAAACAAATAAGAGAACAAACCATATAGAAACTATAGCAACAGATTTAGTGTTTTACCATTTGAAGTCTATTACTGTCTACCTGAGATAGACAAAGATTATATAAGATAGAATTAGAGATAGTACCTATCTCTAATCTATCTCAAATTGCAAATGTCCCATACTAGATCCCTGCAACTCATAAATATAGGTGCAAACCATATAGAAATTAATAGAAACAAATATTAGTGTTTCATTGAAGTCTATCACTTCTATCTGTGATAGACAGAGATAGGATATTCTACTTTGTCTATCTCAATTCAAAGTTATTAATAAAGATCCACTCAGTTAAACAAATATAGAGTGCAAACGATCTAAAGGAACTATAAGAACAGATATTAGTGTTTAACCATTGAAAGTCCTATCACTGTCTATCTGAGAGAAACAGATATATTTTTTATCTTTATCTATCTCAATTCAAAGTTATTAATAACAGATTCACTCAACTAGAAAAACAATATAGAGTGGCA